>NC_053156.1:215029582-215332360 GCF_016835505.1 Polypterus senegalus
AATGCTTAATCTATGGTCACCATTACCCTGAAATGGACATATTCATAAAATAAATCCATGAATTGATTTTTTACTTTGATTTTTACTAACTTGTTGTTTTTATTGTTCAGTATTTTTTCTTGACAGCTGGTAAGTTCAATAAAACTGAGAATATGGATAGTAGACATTTTAGAATTTTTCTAATATAAATAATTTATACTGATTACAGAATCGAGTTCTTGCAAAATGTATGAATGTTTTACTGATTCATTTATGGCTTTTAGGGTAGTGTTTTAAATTGACCTGGCTATACATAATCCGTTACAGTAATCTAGTCTACTGAAAACAAAAGCGTGAATTAATTTCTCAGCATCTTTCAATGATATAAGAGGTCTAACTTTTGCTATGTTTCTTAAGTGAAAAAATGCTGTCCTAATGGTCTGATGAATATGCGATTTAAAATTCAGATTACAGTCAACGGTTACCCCTAAGTTTTTTACTTCCGTCTTAACTTTTAATCCTAGTGCATTAAGTTTATTTCTGATAACCTCATTGAATCCATTATTGCCAATTACTAAGATTTCAGTTTTCTCTTTATTTAGTTTGAGAAAATTACTATTCATCCATTCAGAAATACCAGTAAGACATTGTGTTAGTGTATCGAAAGAGTCGGAGTCATCAGGTGCTATTGATAAGTACAGCTGTGAGTCATCAGCATAGCTGTGGTAACTCACGTTGTAACCTGAGATAATCTGACCTAACGGAAGCATGTAGATTGAGAAAAGCAGCGGACCCAGGATAGAGCCTTGTGGAACACCATATCGGATATCATGTGTCTTTGAGATTTGATTACCACAACTCACAAAGAATTTTCTACCTGCCAGGTAGGATTCAAACCAATTTAAGACACTGCCAGAGAGGCCCACCCATTGACTAAGGCGATTTCTAAGAATATTGTGATCAATGGTGTCAAATGCAGCACTCAGATCTAAGAGGATGAGAACAGATAAATGGCCTCTGTCTGCATTTACCCGCAAGTCATTTACTACTTTAACGAGTGCAGTTTCTGTGCTGTGATTTGTTCTGAACCCTGACTGAAATTTATCAAGAATAGCATGTTTATTGAGGTGGTCATTTAATTGCAAAATGACTGCCTTCTCTAGAATTTTACTTAAGAAGGGCAGGTAGGAGATGGGTCTAAAATTTTCAAAGGCAGAGGGGTCAAGATTATTTTTCTTGAGCAGGGGTTTAACTACAGCAGTCTTAAGACAGTCTGGAAAGACCCCCGTATCTAATGACGAATTAACTATGTCCAGAATATTGTCAATTAGCACGTCTGATATTTCTTTGAAAAACCTGGTTGGTATTGGGTCAAGGACGCAGGTGGAGGGTTTCAGTTGAGAGATTATACTATGTAATTCAGGTAAATCTATCCTGGTAAAAGCATTTAATTTGTTTATAATGGAGTACCGGGGCTTTAGAGGTTCTGCAGTGTTGGGGATATATACTATGTTATCTCTAATATCATTCATTTTTTGATTGAAAAATACAGCAATGTTCTCACAGGTTTCACTGGAAGTATTCTGGGGGCATTCCTTTGAGTTACCTGGGTTTAACAGATGATCAATTGTAGAAAATAAGACTCTGGGATTACTAGCATTGTTATTTATAATATTAGAGAAATAGCAGTGCCTCTCAAGACGGACAGTGTTATTGTCTGGAACCCCTACAGATTTTTTTTTTTTTCTCCAGCTTTGGAGTTTTTTTTTGTTTTTTCTGTCCACCCTGGCCATCGGACCTTACTTATTCTATGTTAATTAATGTTGACTTATGTTTATTTTTTATTGTGTCTTCTATTTTTCTATTACATTTTGTAAAGCACTTTGAGCTACATTTTGTTGTATGAATATGTGCTATATAAATAAATGTTGATTGATTGATTGGCTAGTGTGTAGTGGGTATTCAGCAGTATTTGTATATTTAATGGCCTATGTGTGCTATTTGAAGAAACGTTTCAATTAAGATGGAAAATGACATGCTTTACAGTGGAGATTTCCATATTTTCTGGTATGTTTTTTTGTGTCTATAGTTTTAGGGAAATAATGTATTATTTCTAGAAATGAGTGTTTTCAAAAGCAGCAAGTATGGTTATTTTCAGATTTAAAACTAAAATAAAAACAGCATAGCACTGTGGCGCAGAGGTAGCACTGCTGCCTTGCAGCAAGGTGACCTGGGTTTATCATTCCGGGTCCTCCCTGCATGGATTCTGCATGTTCTTCCTGTGTCTGGGTGTTCTGGTTTCCTCCCACTGTGTAAAGACATGCAGGTTAGGTTGATTTGCAATGCTAAATTGGCCCTAGTGTGTGTTTGTTGTGTGGTTTTGTGTCCCCTCTGCAATGGACCCTAACCATGTCCAGAGTTTTTTTCTGCATTGAGCCCTGTGGTAGCTGGGACGAGCTATAACCCTCCTTGTGACACTGGTCTGGATTGAGTAGGTGAGAAAATTATATGACATAACATTTTACTATAGTTTTATAACACTGAAAATTCCAACAATCATACTGTAGTATATTAGTAGCTAATGCCTTTTACTAATTTCATATTTCTTCATATAACCAGGAGAGGGCGAAATTACCACAAGGAAAAACTGCTGTAAGGAGTGAGTGAGACATTGTAAAGCAAAGATAAGTGATTTCTTCCTTTATTATTTAACCAGCCAGTTACAAAGTTACAAAAGTAGTTAGAGTACATGCTATAGTAGTATTTTATTTTAAGTATTTGCGTTTCAATATTGTGAGATACCCTCAGTAAATCCAACTTTGAGGATTATTTTCTTCTAAAAGGTAATTGTGTTTTTCTAATGGCCAAATTTTCCATTATTGTGATTTTTCTTACAAAACCCAATTACACTACTCAGGATAAAGCTGCTTTGAAATATGGATGGATTATTAGATTAACATTTTTAATTCTCCTCTGGTAATGTTCAATCAATCAGTCATATTTGATGTGCTATCTTATGGCAAGGTGCTACAAAACATATTTTAAGTTAACTAGATAAAATACATCATTGACTACATGATAAAATAGTAACTTAAAAGCACCTAGGTCAATACAAAATATTAAAATTACATATGTCGGGTATCTCTGCTGTCTCACAACTCATTAGATTTAAGTCCTAGCCCTATTGCCATCTTGGTAAAGTATGCATGTTCTCCCCAAAACAGAGTGGATAACAAAACATGTAGACATTTTGTGTTTTATATCTTGCTGGAAATATCTAGCATATTCATCTTATTGCCAAGTATATAGACTAAGTAAGAATTAATCAATAACCAAATACTAATTAACAATAAATTATATTTTATTTTTAATATAATTTATAACATAATTATAACATTCTGAAATGCTCAAAATTCAAATCAAGGTTGCAAGAAGCCAGAGCCTATCCTTAAAACATGTGATGTAAGGTAGGGCACCAGTCTTATGCAGGGTCCCCACACAATTCCACCGTCAAAGTCTCATTGGTGCCAGTTTGGAATTATAGAGTAAGCTACCCTGCATGTCCTTAAGGATACTGAAGGAAACAAAATAACTTTGGACATGACGGTCAATAGTCTTTGCGCCCTAGGAACCAAGATACCCAAACTATTCTATAACATTTCAGTAATTATTTACCACTCTGATACTTATCTTTCTGATCATAAAATAGGTCATTATGATAGCAATTTATGTGAAGAATGCATAATTAATTTCAGAATTATTGTATTTGAGGGTTCCTTTAGAGTGCCTCTATCTCTTGCAAGATTTGGCTCAAAAACGAATGAGCTTATTGTCATTTCATAACAGGCTTAAGTTTCAAGTTTAGTATTTTTTTGTTCAGCCATTTTAGACCATCCTCAAGAAACTGTCACACACAGGTAGACAGACACACACCCATCATCAAGATATCAATGTTTTTGGTATCCGGGACCCTAAAATGTCAAGATCCATTGAAAACCAGATGAATCTAAAGCTTTTGCTCCTTCCCCATAGACGATAGGTTGTGGTGTGGGAGGGCGCAAAGCAAAAAATCAGGAAAACTGGAGAAAACCTCTTGCAGACACGGTAAGGATAAGCAAACTCCGCAAAGACAGTTTTGGGATTAGAACCCATGATATTGGATCAACAAAGCAGCAGCACAAACCACTGTGCTACCCACCACACCAACTTTAATTTAATTTATAATAAGTAAAAAAAGTAGACATAAGTACATTTCTTTTTTTGAGCAATGATTAATGACTATTTCCTTGTGTGTGGAGTAACATGCTGGAGCATTGGGTAATACTGTTGCTTTACAGCTTCAAAGACCTTGGTTCAAAACGTGGGCAAAACAGAACTTATATGTTCTCCTCATGTCTTTATATGACTTTCCTCCAACTGTTCTCACATTCCGTAAAGATGTACATGTAATGTTAACTGATAACATTAGATTAGCCTCTGTAAGATAAAACAGAGGAGAGAGATAAAGAGTTTGGGGCATCTTGAGGGTGAACCACGTAAACTTTTAGCAAAACAAAAGAACATTGTCAAAGTTATGGACAATGTCTTTTCAGATGAAAGTTATCAGTTTGACTGGCTTAGGATGGTGGTGGAACCCCTTAAGAACAACCCAGATCGGAAGGGGTAAGTCAAAAGAACTGTGACCCAGAAGTGACGTCATCGTTGCTGCCGGTAGTCTGATCTGCAATGAAGAGAGGAAGAGAAGCATTAAGCTCAGGACTCAGGGTGGAATTACCACTAGAGAAGCCCACTCCCAAGCACAAGTGTGTGACACCCCAAATGAGTAAATGTAAACGTAAGCATCTAGGGTTGCTTTTAAACCTTGCAGTTAAGGCTGCCAGGGAGGGCATCAGCTCCATGTGCCAATACAGGAGAAGCAGGTTAGAAGATGGAGGGTTGTGCTTAAGTGTTACATTTACCACCGTCAGTCTGTTTTATAGTGTTGGTAAATTAATTAAATTCCATTTTTTAGTGTTATTCAGATTTCCATTCAGAAGTGGAATCCTAACCCTCCTCTTTTCAGTCAGCGGGAAACCACTGTTTTATACTGTTTAAAATTGGAAAAATCAAATTCTCAGTTAGAGGATGGGTACAGAATTTTTTCAAAACCTGGCAGGATCTAATAAATAATATTTTAGAATAAGCTCTTAAAGCACAGAGGAAGCAATTCTTTCCGCATTTCTTTTTCTTCTCCATTCATCTCTATTGCCCTTTTAAACTAATCAATTTAGGTATTTTTAAAAGCTTTAAGTTTTACTCCATTGGCCATGCTCTCTCTCAGGGGTGGGGGGTTAAGTTGTTTTCATCCAATTTTTTTTTTTTTTGTAAAAATTGATTTATTTGTATGGAATGATTACAATAAAATTAATAAAAAAAAGAAGTGGAATTTTATGATCTTTTCTTTATAACTATATCTTGTTATAAAATATATTTTATTTTTATGTCAGAATGATTTAGTACAGTATATAACAGCAACTGCAGAAGAACAAACAGTCATGGGTTCAGTAACATTACTCCCACTGCATGTTCTTGCTGCCAATGGAAGCAAATGTCAGCCAAAACTGAAAATAAGGGATTTTTTGTAGAGCACAAAAGTCAAGGACAAAAGAAAAAAATGAAAAAAGGTGAAATGACATAAAAGCTTTACATCTGGAGATATTTTGTCCCTTTTCATTGGCTATACTAATTTTGTTCCTTGAGAAACTAAGCAAGATCTCCCTTTCCTGACCAACATCCACTTCCAGAAATTAATATTTAGAAGCTAGTGCAGACAGCTGCCATTTTATTCAGGAAATATCTATTGTTAGAAAATCTCTTATTTCAGCAGATATTGTTTTAAGTTCCCTCATGTTGTCGTTTTCTTCAGGGCATTCCCCTGTTTTATCTGATCAGACTATTGAACTTGGGGGCCACTGTAAATATGTTTGGCATATGAGGATTATGCACGCACTAGCTGTGCTACCCATCTAAGATGGGTTACAACATAATAAGCTGATTTCTGTCCATCTTGCAGTTACACCTTCTATTGTAATGTATTTTATAATGCATGTAGTAATAAAATACATTTAAATTTCTATTTCAGCAGGGGGTGCATCACATACAGTACATTAGCACTGCTTTTACGAATACAATTCCAAATGGCATATAGGAGAGACAATGCAACCTTACGGACACATAGATACACAGACACATATGCTTTTATTAAGGCGGATATTGTGTTATGTTATATTTATTTTATTTTCAATAAATTTACAATATTTACCTAAATTATTAAAGGAAATTATTCATTTGTCAGTATGCTTGTTGGGCTATAATTTCATAAAAAACAGTCAGTTAGGGTTGCAAAAATAAAAAAATATTTAAACTGGCATGTAGAATAAAAAACAAAAATATAAATACACTGTAGAGGGATTTGCAAGAAGAAAAACACAAAAATAAATATGTTTAAGTGAGTCTAGAAGCACAATCTATCCAGTGGCTTACCTGAAAAGTACCTCCAAATAATCCATGTTGTGCCTTCTTTCTTTCTCTGTTTTCATTCCCATGGCCTTTTCCTCCCACCAGTGACAAATGAACCTTCCCTCAACTCTCTTCTGATTTCTTGACTCAAAGGCAGTTCAGCCTTGTGGTTTCTTAAAACTCCTGATGGGGTTCACTTCAGTCCATTCCCCAAAATTGTAGTTAGAATGCCATATGGATAAGATTACAGTCTGAAGTTTTTCAAAATATTTTAAGAGATTATGTTCTGATCTGCTCTATTTTGGGAAGCAAAAGTTGAAATTGTTGCCAAGCTGTAACTTTCCAAACAATCTATAGTGTTTAAAGTGAGACAGAAGGTGAAACTATTTTGATATAATTTAAATTATTATTAATTAAACACATTTCAATGTAAATGTGTCTTTTTCAAAGTCAAAGTAAATTGTATTGTCATCACAACCATTTATAAGTATACAGAGAGAGGAAATGATGAAGCTCAGGGCTCACAGTATACACAAAGTACAACAACAACAACATTTATTTATATAGCACATTTTCATACAAAAAATGTAGCTTAAAGTGCTTTACAAAATGAAGAATAGAAAAATAAAAGACACAGTAAGAAAACAAAATAAGTCAACATTAATTAACATAGATAAGTAAGGTCCGATTGCCAGGGTGGACAGAAAAAACAAAAAAAAAACTCCAGACAGCTGGAGAAAAAAAAAAAATCTGCAGGGATACCCTCTGGGCAATCTATCTAACATAAATGAAACAGTCCTCTTTGTATATTTAGGGTTCTCACGGAAGGATTTGATGATGATGGTCACGTAGACTTATGGCTTTCAGTTCATCGATGTTGGAGCATCATGGTACAATACCTTATAAACAGTGGTAAGTCATTGAGATTTGAGGCATTCTGTAAAGGCTACAAATTAATAATACAAAAGGGGAAAGTAGCGCAATATAATACTCTACCAAGACAAAACACATGGTAGATAAAGTGACTTGTGCATAAACTGGAGGGAAAGATCACAATTTAAGATGTTAAGGTAGGGTGGAAGATCATGAACAGACAGAACCATGAAACATGCTATTTAAATAGGCAATGTGCGAAGTTCCACAGATTGATGTGGTGACTTATTTTTTAACATGGTGTTGTGATGTGAAATTTTGCATACAAGGATACATATTTTGCATGTCTGTATTTGTAACTTAGACAAAGCAATGTAATATTAGTGTTAAATTATAGCTAATAACAACAATGGTTTGATGGTTTAAGAACCCCTTTCCCCCTTTTAGGAATGAGTCCCTTTGTAATTTTACGACAGGGTTGGGTGAAAGCCTCAAACAAGTTTGGCCAATATTTCTCTGCTAAAGTCTCTCAGACAACCCCCACAGGAAAGGCAGGCTGCCTAACTGCCAAGCTTTACCTTAACACATGGTTTGGAGGGCAGGTTTCTATTCTATTCCCCCATTGGTCTGAAGTATGGCTGTTTGGAACTGTCTTGTATCAAAAGCTTTTAAGTACTATGATGCCCTATTGGCTCTAGGAGTTGGACAGAACACCTATAAATTTGCTTGCTTTACCCAGCTATCTCTCTTAGCAAACTGAAGAAAGACCATCTCACACCATAAAGTGAAAAGGACAACACAATGAAGAGCACAGCTCTGCAGCCATATTGAGACAGGCATGTGACCTGTTCTCAAGAAAGCTGACCACAAATGATGCCTTAACTAGAGACATTTTAAGTAACTAACAAGTCTGTGTGCCAACTGAAACTACACATCAACATTTATCAGGTTGTATGGTTGCCAATATTCAAATGTACTTTGCATATTGTTATTATTTATTAATATTATCAAGAATACATTATTTAAAGTGTATCTTAACTCCTGCTTGTCTTTTACTACACCTAATTGCCTGAGGTGATAAATGTAGAAGGGAAGGTGGGGAGAAGTTATATGGTACAATACCTTATAAACAGTGGTAAGTCATTGAGATTTGAGGCATTCTGTAAAGGCTACAAATTAATAATACAAAAGGGGAAAGTGGGGCAATATAATACTCTACCAAGACAAAACACATGGTAGATAAAGTGACTTGTGCATAAACTGGAGGGAAAGATTACAATTTAAGATGTTAAGGTAGGGTGGAAGATCATGGGGGACAATCCTGCACAATACAGCAGGCCTTGCACACACAACATTTAGAGAATGTGTCTTTCAGAAAAAGGAGCGGCACCCTAATAATATGACTTCACTATTCTATGTAATCTTTTGTGGTCAGACATGCTGCAATTTCTGTACCAGACTACTATATAATGCAGCTGGTAAGAACGTTTTGCGCCTGTGTAAAACGTGTTGAAAATGGGAGATGGGAGGCTCGCTCACTTTCGTTGCCTCAAAAGGTATAGTCTCTACTCTGTCTTTTTAATTAAGAAAGTGGTATTATTAGTCCATGTGAGGTCCTCAGTTATTTGCACAATGAGGAACTTTAGTATATCACAGTATAGCCACTGATACTCACTTGAATAAACTCTATAGTCTTGTTAATGCTGAGAGATAGATTGTTTTATTTGAACTAAATGGTAGGCAGTTCCCCCTCCTTTGTATATGCTGACTTATTTTTCAAAAATGTTTGAGAATGGCCCCTCTAATGGCAGCGAGAACACTGCCTCCAAGCAAAGCTGAATTAATTAAAATGAGGATACAGACTGCGTCAGGTTTTGCAACCACATAAATTATTTTTTTGTGCTAGTTTTACCCTTTTTTTGCTTTATTTTTCCTTTTGCTTTGTCTGCCAAAGATTTCTCTTTAGTAATTTAAGATGTCTGCCACACTGTCAGTCATGGGCAATGGTTATGTGTTGTTATACACTCGATTGTTTTAGTCAGTTTGTTATATTACAACTGCCTTTTTCACCCACAAAACCAAGCCTGAAAGCATGGCATCAGCCTTTCTAAGTTATTATGGAACTGTCAGATTCTTGTTGACTTTGCTATTTATTGGTGTTGTGATCCAGCCTTTCCAAAATTGGTGCAGGTCTCCAAAAAGTAACAAAATAATTTCTTTACAGGCTTTCTTTTCTGGTTCAAGGAAACCAAACAAAGCTAATCTTTAAGATCTAAATAGTTGTTAAGGAAATTTAAAAAGCGCAACAAGAAAAGGAAAGGCAGGAAAAAAGGTTGTGCCTGAGAGACAATTCAAATATCCAAGTATGCCATGAGTTTTACTAAGAGACTGGGAGCTCTTGAGATGTACAGATAATAGCACACCGGTTTCTTTAAACTGGGCGGTGAGCAGAGTTTTGGTTTTGGTTCACTGAGCTTTGCAAGCAAAGGTTCTTGTGTTCTGGAGGTGATCCAGTAGGCAGGTTTTGTTATGCATAGATGGCGATTGGTGATAGGAAGATTGCCTGTATTTCAGTTTATGCCCCAACTCCATATAATAATGTATTTTACTTGGTATAACTAAATGCATCCTTTCCTTTTCTGAATATCAACTTGTCATTGGTATGGATGCAAACTCATTCCTTGACCCCCTGCTTGATAAATTGCATTCTCTGATTAAACAGCACATTCCCCCATCTTCACACGTACTTGCTAACTGGAATCTAAACCTTACAGACTCCTTTAGGTTATCAAATCCCTCCGTTAAAGATTTATTTTTCTTCTTCCCTCATTTCAAGTGTTTCTCCAGAATAGATGATATCTTAATTTCAAAATCTCTTGCTCCTCACACAATGAATGCATCTCTATCTTCATCTTCTTTTTCCGACCTCTGGTGTGGAAATTTACAGTTTTATCTCGCCCATCTGACCTCCAATCCATTCCATTGGCACTTTAATGCTTCTTTACTTTAAAATGCAGATTTTATTGAACATGCTCCACTAAACATGAGGAGTTTATAGAGTTGGACAAAGACTTTGTCCAGGACCCTACTTACATTTGGCTGGCTATTAAAGGGCATATCAAAGACCTGACTATTCCTTATGCATCCAATATAGCCCATACAGAATATAGGAGTATTAATGATCTGGAGAATCATTTGAATACTCTGGAAAATTTCTGCCTGCGTCTATCTGATCCAGCACATCAGCTAAAAATTACACAAACCAGAACCGAGTTAAATGACCACCTTATAAGACACGCAGAATTTTTAAAATTCATAGCACTCTGGTGCTAAACTGAGCAAGTGGTTATTCAGAGTGCAGAGATGTGACTTATTAGCCTCTATTGCCCATATTAAATCGAAATCTGGTAAAATCACTAATCAGTCCTCAGAAATTATTATGACTTTCCTTAAATTTTATTCAGAACTTTTCACTTTCGGTTAACACCTGTCGGCAAAGGCAATGGATTGTTTTTTTTTTTTTTTCTCAAATCTATTATTTTCCAAAACTCACACAAACTTACAAGGCCTGTTTGGCAGACCAGGTCTCAATTGATAGCATACAGCCAGAAGTTTATTCTGCATTTTGTCCACAAGTATCAAGCTCACTGTTTCAAATGATTAACACATCTCTCTCCTCATCTAATCTACACTCCAATATAAATTCCTCCATTATATTGCTCCACCTCAAACAGGGCAAAGATTCCACATTGTGCTCTAGCTATACCATCCATTGTTGAACTCAGATGCTAAGCTGTTAGACAAAGGTTTGGATCTCCAGCTCAAATCCGTGATTCAAAATGAATTCATTCCAACCAGACCACCAGACAACCAGAGCACCTTTGCTCTCAGCCCTGGCAGCGCTCTTCTCGCTTGATGCTGAAAAGACCTTGACAGGTTGGACTGGAAATTTTTGTGAACAGTCATTAGCAAAATGGGGTTTGATACTGTATTTATCAATATGATTAAATTATCACATGCTTGTCCTACAGCTTCTGTTTTAAGAAACTCAGGTCTGTCATGTTCCTTTCCTGTTTTTAGGGGCACCAGACATGGCTCTCTGTTATCACCGCTGTTTTTCATTATCTCGCTCGAGCCTCTATCTGTTGCCCTGCGAGCATCAGATGCTTTAATACCTATTTTGCCTCATAACACAGTCCACAAGGTGTGAATATATGCTGACGACATTCTGCTGTCCCTTCCGACATTCCTCACATATTAACGTTATTTCGTGCATATTCTTATCGCGTGATAAAATCAACTGAAGTAAATTTGTGCTGCTCCCTATAAATCAAGCCTGTCGATTTCTCTCTTTTCCTTCCTTTAGTCTGGTTGTTAACTCTTTCAAATACTTAGAAATCACCATAACTCCTTCCATTACTGATACTGTATGCGTCAAACTTCCACACTGTGTTTAATGAAGAAACACAAACAATGCACTCCTGGAATAACCTCTCTCTCTCCTTTCAAATTAATTTGGCAATCATTAAAATGACTACTGTCCCCCATTTAAACTTTGCCAGCTCAATACTCCCACTTCCCCCACCTTCTTCTTTTTGCTTCCAGGTCAGATCAGCCATCAGCTTCTTTCTATGGAGTGGCAAAACACCCACAATCAAACACTCCTTTTTGATTAGATCTAGGACAAGAGGAGGTGTGCAGATGGGGTGTTGCTTTTAGTGAATATTAAATATCCATGTCTTTCTTATGTCTTTACTCTTTTTTAATTTCAAACACCTCTGCTACCTTTCTATACTTTGTCCTACTTTCACACTAAGGGAGCCTCCAACTTAGCCAAGTCCCAGGCGCAAGAAGCAACATTCTCCAAGTGTCCAGGCCACGCCTGCAGTAGCTAAGCCTCATGTCATCTCGCCATCTTCTTGGGTACGATTGTGTCTGTGTTCATATTCCTCTCAGTTTAATATCTGTTGGGATTCCACGTCTGGGCTTGTCCACAGTATAAGCTACTGGCCAAAGCTTTTACAACGTCTCACTTTTTCTAGAAACACGTGCCATATAATATCTTAATGTTTCATGAAATCAAGGCATATAACAAATAAACAATGGCAAATAAAAAAAAGTCAAGGAACCATTAAGTGTACAAAATTGTATTCAGATTTTTGATTCATTGAAGTAGCCACCTTTTGCTGATAGGTCAGCCAAACTGTGGTTATCCTTTTAATTCAGAATGCCAGTCACTCTGTGCAAGTCACCAAATCTGCCTCCAGCAAATGAACTCGACACCATCACACTTCCTCCTTCATTTTTGACAGTTGTTGTCACACACTGAGGAAGCATTGATTCACCAACTGGACGGCGTATAAGAACCCTGCATGATAAACCGAAGATTTCAAATTTGGATTCATTGGTCCGTAAGACTTTCTTCCAGTCTGCAGTGGTCCACTGACAGTATTTCAAGGCCCTACTTTGTCCTTTAAGGAATAGCTTCCTCACTGCCACTCGTCCTGTTTAACCTGCAGCACAAAGTCTCCTCTTCAGAGTACAAACTGAGTCTTGCTTTTCCTGAACACTGTTAAGCTGAGTTTGAATTTGTTGTGCGGTGAGGTGCCTATTATGCAAGTTGCTGACCATCAGAAACCTGTCTTGTAATTGGGTTGGTTGTGACTTTGGGTCTTCCAGATCTCTTCCTGTTCCTGCTAATAGTGCTTCGTCTCATTTCATTTGTTAATTGCTGTTTTCTTACCATTAGCACTGGATTTTACAACTTTCTACAGGATAATATTGTCCAAGTACTACTTTTAGATGGTATAGTAAAATAGTCTGATCCAACTCTGCTTTAAGACAGACAGAGTGTTTCTAGGTAAGCAACAGAGGTTGGGACACCTGTGCAAATTGTTTCCTTCAACTTGGAAGACTTAATTCTAGCTTTAATTGCTGCAGAGTATCTGTTGGTTATAACTAACTAGTTGTTCCATGAAGAGAACCCATTTGTAATATACTGATATTTCCTTTTTTTCAGTTCTTGTCAACCAACCCTTTAAATTTAAATCTCTACTAGTTTACTGCTTACATTTTTCCTCATTTTAGGCCATTCATTGCATTTCAACTGATTATATTTGAAGAAAAACTGAAAAAACAGGGGTGTTCTAAAACGTTTGACCAATAGTGTATTAACACTAGAATCCCTGAAGCGTACAAAAAAACTCATAATCCCAGCCCACCTTAAATTCCTTCTCACCTCTCCCAACTCCTTGATGGAGGCCAACTCAGGCAAAAAGTTCTCCCAGCTCAAGCCAAGGCTCCTTATCTGCGTGAGAGGTGCATGGAGTTGGTTAGGGTAAATAATACAGCATATCGTTATTTGGAATACATGCATTTCATGTGTGTTTCATGTCTACAAAGATCTGGGTAAGTGTAGGATGAAAGGAACTGCTGAATACCTAAAGCAGAAATGTTTTCCATGTTTTACTAATAATTATGTGAAATGTATAATGTGTGAAGATGTTAGTCCAAATATCAAATAAACATGTGCACTTTTATTAAAGAATATAACCAAATAAAAAAAAAAGCATTCGATTTACATGTTGCTCTCAAAGAGTTAAAAACCCAAGCTCAAATGTCAATCAACAGGATGTTTATTTGTATTCTTGAATGATGCAGAGGTAAGAATTGCTGCCTTATAACCCAAAGGTCCCATGTTTGAGACCGGGCGCTCTGCTTTTTGAGTAGTGAGCTGCTATTATTATTATTTTCTCTGCAATATAATAAAAACATACATTTGACTTGAGTCTGTAACACCCGGTGTAAATTTTGGCTACTTGTAAAAATTAGCGCTTGTTTTTTTATTATACAGTGTTATTCTCTCAGTGATGTTCACCTGGTACAAGGAACTTGCCTCTCCCTCTCCAAGTTGATGGCATTTATCTCCATTCTTTTCACAAAAGCTGCAATGACCATGGTTGGTGCTGTGCCTGATGCCTGCTCAGAACTATTTGTTGTACTGGCAATCTAAGATACAATGTCCCATGACCGCTTCCAGACTACCATGTGGCATTTGCACTTTGACAACAAAGACACCCATGCAGAACATGTGGAAATGACAGATTTGCTGCAATCTCGGACATCTGGCAATGTTTTGTTGAGAACTTTGTTTTGAGTTATAACCCAGGGCAAAAATTTTCCAAGTCTGTGGTCATGAAGCTTATGGAGCTGTTAATCTGGAAAAAGGCAGAACTGTAACAACTGACAGTTTCTTCACAGCAATTTTGCTGGCTAATAGAGTGCTGCAGCACAACACAATTCTGCTAGGCACCGTAAGTAAAATGGGACTTCCATCTGCAGCTAAAGTCACTTTCAGTATGCAAACAATTAGTCACGCTAGTGCTTAGATCTTAGATCTGAGGATGGGGTTTATAAGTAAAACTAATAATAATGAAGTAATACATTTTGAAATTATTCTCCAGGAAAGACTATCCACTGTAACATTTCAACTAAATGCAGGAAGGCATAATATTTTAAGTATATATGCACCCTCACATACAAATGATACAGTGGAAGTCTTCTAAAAGTTAAAGGCAGATATACATGAGAAAAAAGAACTTATCATAGCTGGAGACTTCAACTACCAAACTGGGGTAAAGAAGAAAAGAAAATTGGATAAAACCTCCAGGTTCTTAATAAATGTAATAAAAGATTACAAAATAAAAGATAATTATACAGACATTGAAAAGGAAAAGGAAAGGTATACATGGAGAGTGGAAGGAGGGAACTGGAAGTCAAGAATTGACTTAATACCAAGTAGTGCAAAGTACGTAGTTAACAGTTTTCAAATTAAACTGACCTGCTTCTCAGATCACATTATTAGTGTGAGGGAGAAAGCAAAGATAAGGAATTTGGAAATTAAATGTGCTTCTGCAAGAAGATAAAGAAATCAGATCAGTTTGAAGATAAATACAGGAATTGGGAAACCCTAAAAGAAGGGTTTAAAACAAGATGAGAATGGTGAGAGATAATTAAATTCAGGGCTAAACAATTCTTCCAAATGGAAGGAATAGAAAAAGGTAAGGGAGAAAAGGAGCAGTTAGAAACATCGCAGGAAAGACTAGAAGAAATTTACAAACTGGAAAATGGAGGGACATGTACAGGAAGAGAGGTGGAACAGATAAAAACATAAATGATGGACATCTATAGAAAAAGGGAAGAGAAACTAAAATTTCAAAGTAGAGTACAGTACTTGGAGGAGAATGAGAATGTACACGCGTCTTCTTCAAAAAAATAAACCAAAGGAACAAAAGGAGTGGCATTAAGGGGCTGAACGATAAAGAAGGAAATCTACAAACAGGATAAACAAGAAAACCAGAGATAGTAGAAACCTTCTTTAAAGATCTGTATAGCTTCAAAAGTAGAGATGTTCAGAAAGCGTTAAAAGAGATCAAGGGGAGGATACAAAAAGAACAAAGGAAAAGAATATTAAGGGACTTTGAAATGGGCGAATTAGCACTAAAGACTTGTAAGAAAAACAAGACACCAGGTATTGATGGCCTTACAGTGGAATTTTATGTCACTTTTTGGCATTTAATAAAAGAAGATCTGTTAGAAATATTTAAAAAAATACTAAAATGGGAAAATTATCCTAAATCATGGAAAAAAGGAGTCATGACACTAATTCCCAAAGATGGGAACAAATCTGATATCACAAATTGGAGATCAATAACCCTGTTATGCCAGGACACCAAGCTACTAACATAAGTCATAGCAGACCTCTTTAGATAAGTTATGGCTGACATTATACAAGAATAGGTATGTGCAGTCCCCGGACGTTCCATAAATGACAACATGATTTTGATTATTAACATAGTGGAATACACAAAAGAATGAGACATACCACTAAGGCTGTTAAATATCGACATGGAAAAGGGTTTCGACTCCATAAACCATAACTTTTTGTGGGAACCCTGAAAAAGATCCAAGTAACAAAACAGATTATAGAAGCAATTCAAAAATGCTATCAAAATATAATGAGTAAAGTACTGATAAATGGGAACCTAATAAAGGACATAAAAATCAATAGGGATGTATGACAGGGGTGTTTCCTGTCTACAATTTTGTTTGTCATGGCAAGCATGATTAGAAAGAACCAGGATATCAAAGGAATAGAAATCCCCGGAAGTGGAGGAAAGAAAGCAAAGTGCATCTCGTAAATGGATGATATAATTATCATCACCAGAGATGTAATCTTTGTAAATAAAGCATTAGATGTAACAAATCTGTTTTGTGCGGCTGCCGGAACAAAAGTAAATTTACAAAAAACAAGTGACAGGGATGTAGAAGTTAAAGGCTCTTAGTTATGAGGGGAAAGTCCTCCTCCTCAAGTCAATTATACTTCCTAAATTATTTTTTTGGTGTCAGTTTATCTAACAGGGAAAGAACTGCAAAAAAAACCTACAAATAAAAAGGCAGTACACCTTCAATATGCCAAAAATATATAAACTCATGATAAGCTGTATAGAACAAAACAACTTTAGAGAGGAGGGAAAGTATGAAACAACTGGAAAATTATTATACAAATAGTAAAGATCAGTCATATGGATTAATGAAACTTCAGAAGCAGATTCAACAAAAATATGGGAAATGATATTGAGTAAATATCTGCCCAACAATTTGAAAGACCTAGCAAGTCAGGCTGTACAGTATACAGTGTACACAATATTCTTCACACAAATAATAACCTGTTCAAAAGAAACTCTGTAGAAAATTAAAAATGGCCGTATTCTCAATTCAACAAAATTGAAACTGTGAAACATGCCTTGTTTGAGTGTAAGAATGTACAAGTAGTTTGGTGAATGGCAAAGGCTAAACTAATTGTAGAAGGAGAAGTAAATAAAGAAATGGTCATGTTTGGCAGGTCAAAGCAGGAAAATGCGGGTAGGAAGCAATGGGTAGGAATAAACTACGTTAAAGAAACAATTTGTGTTAGGAGCCATTTATATGTAAAGAAAGAGAACCTTCTCCCCTGTATGAGAGTTTTACAGATGGCCATGGAAAAGACAGAACTATTTGAATGAAGAACCTAAAAGAAAAAGAAGAACCACCCTGTGTGCAAAGTAAGTTTTTTATTTGTTAATTGTTTTTTATTATGGTTTGATTATGTTTTTATGATTGAAAAAAACAGAGTTTCCAAATGGAAATCATGATATAAAGTCATGGAATTCATGGGAAAACCAGGATAGAAAAAAAAAACTAATCTGTTTTAATTGAATAAAGAGATTAGCACAAGAAAAAGTAGGAGAAATACCATAATTCTCCCAGGTCAGGTGTAGGGAGTGCCTCATGTCTTTGGATTCAGAGCAGGATAGGTTTGCACATCCACCTTTCTGTATTCTGCTTTTCTTGGTGTGTGGCGATTTCAATTTTACAGGAGCAAGATGGTGGAAGCAGTGTTACCTGGCAGCTCATCCTCTATACCAGTCAATGGAAGGATGGAATCTGGAGTTGGAAGAGAAGATTGACATGAACCTGGTGTATTCTGGAGACCTGCATCACGAATACCAGTAGATAGGAGAGAGAGGAAAAATATGGTCCACTCTGATTAAAAGAAGATCAAATGGAGCAAAGAGAATTTAGCAAGGATTTGCTGCAGAGAACTCTGAAGTTTGTCCCTGGTGAGATTGATTTTCTTTTGATTTTCCAGGAAAAGTCACCTTCAAAATAGTCTTTAAGAACAGATTTCTGTATGATAAATGTGTGAGAAAAGTAAAGAGAAACATGTTAGCGTGACTTTGAAAAAATTCTTGATATTACCTTTGAGTGACAAATTAGGCAAATGGTAAATGTAATTTTGTACTGTATACTGAGGAGGTTAAAATAGAGGACATTTCCACTTGGCTGTTGTAATTTTGTGAAATTAAAAACAGTATGCAGATGATAGATGAAGATGGGATACAAAAATGGATTATATAAATTTGATAAAAAATGACATGCTGAAACAAAATATAAATGTGATCATTGGATTCCTGAGTCTCAGAAATATTCAAAAGATATATACATTTTTTTAGATTTCCAGAAACCATTAATAAAAATTAAAAATCTTGACAGAAAAATTAAATTCAAATAATAACACAATGTTTAAATAAACATTAAATAAAAAGAGCCACCACAACAACCCTGGTTGTACTGGCTCTTTTGCTTCTGTTATTTGGTTTTGATTTTTCATTGTGTTTGTTAGGCCTTTAACAGTTTTATTTTTATTTTCTATTAAACACTGCTGAAGGTATTAATTTGAATGGGAAGTTTTTTATGCAGAGTTAGGTGATGCAAACCCTGTCAGGTTCATCTTAGGGCTGCCTTGTTAGTTCTTCCCATGGTTTCTAGCTAAGGCATTTTTTTTTCCTACTTGAAACATGTGCTAGATTCTTTTGTGTCTTATGACGGTTATTTAAAATGACCGAAAGGCAGACTCCTCTTTATTCAATTTACTGTTAAAGCAATCAATTCTTCCTTACCAATGGGCTTATTAAATATGTATACAAGTTAAATTTTATCTGCTGTTTTTACTCCTCAGAACTAATTTTAGGTGGACACTAAGAAACCATGTGTATTGACTGTGCAGGCAGACAGCAGATATAAAATATAAATGGAATCAGGAGGTTTCTCGAGAACTTAGTTAACAGGCAAGGGTTGATACCAGGAAGAAAATAATCAAAACAAACCCAGGATATGAAACAAAATAGTAATAAAAGAAACATAGTGAATGGATCGACCAAAATGGTTCACATAACTAGAGCAAGAACAAAAAGAATGCAAATCATAAAAACAGAAAATGATTCCTAACCACAACTCAGATTTTAACATTCAATATTAATAATTGGTTTCTTGATCATATTCACTCGAACAACCAGGAAGTGCATGATGCTGACCTTGATGCTATGCACTCCCAGTCATCCTATTTAGCAACAGCATAGCAACAAAGACATAAAATATCTCAAAATGATGATACCCACAAGTAAAATAAAATGGAACCACAGGAGAATACAACGCATTATAAATGCATAGAAACAAAAAATACATTTTACCACTAAGTTACTTGTTTTCTAAAACCCCAAGGTGATGTTTCAAATATTTTATGGAACCAGGAATAGCTTAAAAATGTCAAGCCAAAGCCAGATTATGACACAATATACTTTTTATGTTTTTTTCTCCATACAGAAGTGTTTAATTGCTGTTTTACTTCTGCACAGGTGTAACATCAGGTGAAAGAGTGGCTGAATGTGCTTGTAACTGCACAAGCATGCATGCTTAGGGTAGCAGTAAGATAAAGAAGAGCACAAAAAAATTATTAAGATGAAAAATAATTAATTCATGAAAGAAGAGGAGTAAGTTAAATCTATTGTACTGTAAGGGCAGAGGTTCTGTACAATACTGCTCCCACCATAGTTTTATCCTGATCTTGGATGCTCCCAATAAACTTCTAGCCTGTTTCCACTTGCTCCCACCATTTTCTGTTGTGCCCACAAGAATTTCCATTTTGATCCCTGCTGCATTTCTGCTTTAAACTTGAGAAAAGCACGTTAACTGAGCACAAATGCTACTTAGTTTCCTGAAACAAGGTGGGGAAAACATCACACAGATGTGAGTGAATCCAATTTATGACTGTTTTTTCTTTCTTATATTCAGAGTTGCCTTATTGACATCATTTGCAAAAAGTGATAGATAGATAGATAGATAGATAGATAGATAGATAGATAGATAGATAGATAGATAGATAGATAGATAGATAGATAGATAGATAGATAGATAGATAGATAGATAGAGGGTGACCAAATGTCCTCTTTTTCCAGACAATGTCCTAAAGTTACTATAGTGGTCTTGCTGATATTTATAAAATCCCTGAAACTATCTGGGATTTTGTCTTTTTTGTTACTCAGACTGTGTAAAAAAACAGCAGATCTAAACATTTAACTCAATCCAGTGTGACATGTATATGTTTTAAACCTGCAATCAGTGTAATCCACATGTGGTGTAGGGTTTTTTTTAAATGTAAGCACACGTGGTAGTTTGACTGACATGACAACCAGATGGACTGAGCAGAGTGACGTTGCTATACAACATCAACTTATAAGTACGAAAGGTTCCCAAAAACTGAAGGCATAGAGAATTAAAATAAATAAATACTTAACCAAGATGTGAAAAATATACAGTATGAATATAGTAGATCTGGCATATGTGACTTAAAGCTTATCGTCACCGTGAAAAGCACAATACTTCTGATAAAGGAGAGTGATCATCAGCAGAAATTACATACTATTTGGTAAGGCTACTTTCATTTGGTTTTAAAATATTCCATTACAACTGATCATTTTTAAAACCAATGTCTTATGTTATGATGCATGGTAGTGTTTTTGTACTTCCGATGTTAAGATGTCTGATGTGTCAAAAAAAAAAAAATTAAAAGAGTACGTATGTGTGTTTATCCTTTTTTGCTATTATGGAAGAGAAATATCAACCCAGAATTTACTTAAAAAGTTTAGTAAGTGAATGAATATAAACATAAAAACATTAAATTAATTAATTAAATTGTTTGATTCTAAAAACTAATAGAGAAGCATTGTATATGAAGGCATGTGTCAAGTTTTGATTGTATTTTCTTTCAAAATCAAACTCTGGTCACCCTAATAGATAGATAGAGATTCCTGGTTGGGCAGTGTGCCACTAAGATAATCATGTAAAATATGCACTCTTCATACAGTACACACATCACGTAAGATGCAAGTCAACTGCCACACAGCCAAATATGACACTAACCCTGTCCACTCAAAGGTAAGTCAAAACATATATGAAGGAAGGGAAAAGAAAGGTATACCAACCAGTAATCATATCATACATCTGGCTTACAGGCTGTTATGCATATGCAATGCCTAGTATGATCCATTTAAAAACTTAGTGTAAAAAGAAAAAAGCATCACAAACAAGTACACACTATTTTATTCTTCTTTTGTCTCTGTACAGTATGTGCTTTTACAGTAAAACAGCATTTCTTATAACATTCATAAATTACAATAGTAAAATAAGTTACATATATAGATATATATATATATATATATATATATACTATATATATATATAATATATAATATAGTATATATTATAGTAGTTGGATATTGGGCATATATAATATAGGAGGATGTGTTATTATGGGAGGCCAAAACAGAAGGACAGATGGGATGGCTGGCTGGACGAGGAAATAACTTTACGCCTGGCCAGACTAATATGGTGGATGGACTGGCAGAAGGTGAGAGTTGGGAGGAGTTCCATTCTCTATACGCCAGATCTGTAAGGGCAGTGCTGTCAAACTCCATCTCCCAAGCACCCCTGCGGGTGTCCCAACTGGGTCCTCATACCAGGACCACTGCCACCTATTGTATGGGGGAATTACTGTCTTGGCCTTTTGCACGGGTAATAGCACATCCTCCTTCCCAGCCAGGATGCCCATTTTCCTCCTAAAATAGGTTATTTATTTTTCAACAATTTTCTCAGAGGTTCATTTATGCTCTAGCCGCCTGCTCACAACCACAGGAATAAAGTCTACTTCTCCGTGTCTGCTCACTACTCTTACATTTTAGTTCAACACTATGAAAAATTGATCCTGCAGATCCCAAGGGATTTCCGTAGTAATGCAGACCTCTACTGCATGGTTGGTGACAATACTAGAAAGACCCATTAAGCGAAAGGGAAAGGGAATCTGAAAGTTTAATGTAATAAATAGGAAGATTCCTCTATTCAGTATTACTGTGTTAAACCCATAATAGCTAGTTATTGACAGACATAGTGGCTTTTAAGACACTGCTAGAATTGCGAAAGTTCAGTAATTGTACAAGAGTAACAACAGGCAAAACTGCTAATTATTACTGTTATTATTAGGGAGTACAGACAGTTAATAAGAGTCAACATCAATAGTGTGTAACCTAAACTCACCGTCATGCGTAATGCTACACATTGCACACCCCAATCTTCTCTGACATGATGTCTGCACTGTGAAACAGCAGAGTAAGAGTAAAGATACCCCTTCAAGCTTGACAGCATTGTGTGCCTTAGTGGCAGTACAGTTTGGTGAAAACCAGAAATTAAAAAGGCATGTTAGGAAGCGAGAACCTTGGACCCGGACACAGACAGACAAGGACTCCAGATGTCCCAAAAACACATGTTTATTTACAACTCAACACCACAGTGCACAAAATAGCAACAGTAATGCTTCCTTTTGATCTCTCTTCTGCTGCCTCCAACTCCTCATTCGCAAGCTCCGTCCTCTTCCACCCAACTCCAGCTCCTCTTTTATACTTCACCCGGATATGCTCCAGGTGCTTCCTGATCTTCTTCCGGCAGCACTTCCTAATGTGGCAGTAGTGCTGCCCTTGCAGCTGGAAGCACTCCGGGTGTACCTGGACTCTCTTCTGGCAGCACTTCCTGGTTTGGTGGAAGTGCTGCCATCCACTGCTTCCTAATTATCCGGGCGCACCCTGAGGGTGGCCGCAAGCCCCAACAGGGATGAGCTTCCAAGCTCTGTTCCCATGGCACCTATGCAGACCAGGGAGGTCACCCTCTTGTGTTCCAGGGAAGATACTGCCCTTCTCCCGGTCCTTCCCTTCTTCCGGCATCCCGGTGGGGCAAAGTCCCTGAACATCTGTCACAGAAGTAAAAAGTATTCGATTTTCAAAATCTGTAATGCATACAAGTAATCCACAAAGCAGGCAGAAGGTCATGAATGGGCAAGGCATCCAAAATAATTAGTAACTCAGAAAATGAAAATTAGATTAAAAAAGAATGATCAAATAAATCCTTTTGTAGAAAAATGGAAGCCTGAAATGGTTACATTCCCTGAATAATTTCAAAGAGAAATCCAAAAGTGAAGTCAGACAGGCGAGGTCAGTTTTACTGAGAGAGAAATAAACAAAACTAAAGGGCAATAATTATTTGAGAATCACTGACACATGCTGGGATTCCATAGATCATTAATTAAAAAAAATTATAATGCTTTGAGTTGGGCATGAGTAGACAGAATATGTGAGACTTTTCTTGTTTTTTTTGGGGCGATCCATAAGGAAAATCAGGCAAGAAGAGTGAGATTCACATACCAAAAAAGAGAACAAAGCAACAAATAAAGTCATGAGTTGTTGTTCAGGTAAGAACATCTGGAAACCACTAAGCCTTTTTGAACCAAGCAAAATGCAAAATAAATTCAGATTTAACAAATATTTAAATTAGAAAAACACACGGTAGACTGTAGATGAATCATGAGCTGAACTTAAAAAGCAAGGCAGTGTGGCATCATATTCTTCACTGAAGACGTTAACATAAGCAGCAGGCATTACTGATCCATTTAGTGAACTGGAATGCCATCTTTGTGATATATTTTTGTAAGTTTTTTCATTGTAATTTATCCCTTCATTGTTACTGTTTTTGTAGATGAGTTTGTTTGTTATCTACAGTTAGCTACATGATGTTTATTCCTGGAGAAGTTAGTCAGATGGCAGTCTTGGCTGTGTAGGGGAAGATGACAAAAATAAACTCTAGCAGGTCTCACACAAAACTTTATTGGATATTAGGGTTTATACAATATCATGTTTTAATTCCCCCCATCACTGCACCTGAGGGTACAGAAGTACAGCATGCTCCAAGCAAAGTGTCTCCACCTAGCTGCCCGCGATTTCTATCAAAGTGGCATGCTACATGCTATTGTGAAACACAAGCAAGATTTTTATGGTGGCTGGAGTGCAAATTCTGCCACCAACCCCCAGGTTTTTCCTTGCAGGTTGGAGGGCCTACATGCAGGGCTGGATGCAGATTAACGTCATACTCATGACAGAGCAACTGCAGGATAAGGGCCTTGCTCAAGGTCCCAATGAAGTAGAGTCACTTTTGGCATTTACGGGTGACTGATTAAATGATTACATGACAGCTTTTCATCACAGTTTCAAGACATTATGAAAGCAAAGAATATCACGATCATTCATTGTGGTAGCCAATCATTGTAACCACCCATAGTTAGTTTTGTGACTGAATGAGTGTTTACCCAGTATGGTGAGAACAGCTACAACCCTGGGCTATCTTTTTGACTAGAAATACAGTATATGCGGGTTCCACAGTTCAATGAGCTCCCCTTTCTATTTGCCCAGTCTATTTGCTTTTCCTTCTTCTTGCAGCCACTCTTGTTCTTCAGTGTTTGTGGGCTTTACATGCATTGCAGTTGCAGTTAAGCACTCATTAGCTATCAACTACCGCACACGCAATAGTCCACCTCTACAAGTGGCTACTTGTTATGAGGAAATCCGTCCAGTTTGATTGAGTTGCTGGGATTGTCGCACTACATGCCTGAAAATATAAATAAACAATATGACGAAAATCATTGGAAATGTTGAGTGATCTCACAACAACTTTAGAAAAATGCATTTTTGGCCGAAGAAAACACCTATGAAAAGTAGCGCAACAGTCAGAGCCCATGAGTCCACGGTTCAGCTCTTGGTTCAGGCACAGTCTTTGAACGGTTTGTATATAATTTCTCCTGTTTACACATGTTTTCTCCGTTTGTTTTCGTTTTTCTATATTCAAAAGAAGTGTGTTAATTACTGATTATTAAATGACCCAGTCAGTATGAATGAATGTGCTTTACAATGGGCTGACAACCTATTCAGGG
Source organism: Polypterus senegalus (assembly GCF_016835505.1). Lineage (NCBI taxonomy): Eukaryota > Metazoa > Chordata > Cladistia > Polypteriformes > Polypteridae > Polypterus > Polypterus senegalus. Next base: position 215,054,619 of record NC_053156.1, read on the forward strand.
CTGGATCCTCCATTTCTCCCAATGCTAACAGGATGGATTTTGCCTCCCTAAGGCCTGTATTGGCTGGGACTGGCTCCAGCAGACCCCCTGTGACCCTGTGTTAGGATATAGTGGGTTGGATAATGGATGGATGGATGTTCTGAAAAATAAAATAAATAAAAAGGGACACGTGAAGGTTGTGAATGGGCCCACAAATATTGTAAGCAATGTTAAATGTGAAACAGTGTGAGCTTAGGATTCCCTGAACAGCTTGGCACAATAGCACAGTAGTGTAAATTATATTTCCAGGTAAGCATTCAAAAAAAGAAAAAAACAAAACATCCAACTGTTTTCCAGCATTTTAAACTTTCCTTTTTCCTTTAAAGAACAAGGTAAATTAAAAATACTGCTGTTTGTCTGTCTGATTTTACTCTGTTTTTGGGCTATTTAAATACCTGTATCTCCACCTACAGGATTACACCATTAATATATGTAAAGAAAAAATAACACAATTTACAAAATACTGGTTAGCACATATTCAACAAATCTTTCACCTAGGACATACATAAACTGGAGAAGATAATAAAAAACTTAAGTATGGGTAAGTGGACATTGGTGAGGTTATCTTGGTAGAATGCATAAATATCCTAGAAAAGCAGGTAGAGAAAATTTGAAAATAATAAGAAGTGCTAGGCAAAGGAATATGGAAAGGGGAGTGTCTGGTAAATTTCAACAAGTAAGCAAAAGTAAATGCAGTAAGATATGAAAATAAAAAATGGAGTATTTTAATTCATTCCCATTCATTCAATTAATGTACAAAGTTTATGGTTGTTGGGAAAGGTAATATGTCTTGGTTACATTGGGAGTAATACTGCACCATTCAGTGTGCTACCAAGGTGTCATAAAAAGGCAGAGAATAAAGAAAAGGTCCAGAAGATGAAAATAAAATAATTGCAGGTCTGAAACAAGTCTTAGTCAAAAATAGCTTGAATCAACACAATAAATTTCAATATGCAAAAGGAAAATCTAGGTCAAAAAATATGACTAACCTAACTCCATGAATGTTCTTATCTTCTTGCCAGTGTCCCTACAGCATCCATCATTCATCTGGCCCTTTTTTTTACATAATGTAAAATACATCATACATATAAAACAATTTACAAAATATACTTTACACATTCCATCAGAGCAAAACTACAATATGCACAATCTCACACAATAAAAATATTTCAACTTTACATTATATACTTTTTACAAAAAATAAAATAGCATAACCTTTCCAGAAGCAAAGAAAAAAAGAACTTGGCATCATAAAACATCTTCTTGACAATGCCTATTAAATAATAACTGAAATCAAATACTAATTATTACAAACAAAAATTATTTAAACATAATAATTAATAAAGGCCACATTATACACACCAACGAACTGCATTAAAACACCAAAGACTATAAAACTTTAGTTGTGACAACATGTACATCTACATGTAAGAACTCAAAAAAAATTGACTTATTATACACTTGTTTATTTCCATATAATATATATATATATATATATATATATATATATATATATATATATATATATATATATATTGTCACACATGCCACATGGGGGCAGCTAAAGGGCTTCAGTGAAGGCAGTTCAGAGGCATGCCGGGATGTGGCAGAGTACACTGACTCTTTTTCTCCCATCCCTGTAGACCATTCCCGGGGGAGTCCACCTGCCTCTCTTGACGTCACTTCCGGGACCGAGCCAATGGAAGTCGACCTCACCAGTTCCGGACTCTCTGATGTCACGTCCGGCTGTGATCCAATGGTTGAAGACCACGTGCTCGATCCTTATGACCTCACTTCCTGTCTTCCCCTTTAAAAACCTGCCCCTTTCCCCTCAGTCTTGTTTTGGACTCATTTGTATGCACTTCAGTGCTGTATATTCTGATAAAAAGAACGACTTTGCAGCCGGGATACCAGATTATACGGGTGGCTGCCCCAAATCTTTATCTTGAGTATGTCTCGTTATTATGACACTCGGTATTGTGACAATATATATATATATATTGTGGAGCCGACCCGGACACATACAGGCGGACATGTTGTTAAAATACCACCACACGTTTATTTTACAATTATTATGTACAATAATGGTCACTCAGACCCAGTCAAATGTGCACAATACCCCAACAATCTCAGTCCTGGCCACAATGCCTTCTTCTTGGGCCGCCTCCACTCTCTTCTCTTGCTTCGTCCTTCCTCCTCCCGACTCCAGCCTCGAATGAAGGAAGACGGCCCCTTTTATACAGGACCCGGATGAGCCCCAGGTGTTCCCGGCATTCCTCCTCTAGCCACGCCCCAGCGTGGCGGAAGTGCTGGCTGTCCTCCCGGCAGCTCTCAGGGTATCATCCAAAGTCTTCCCCCCACCACTTCCTGGTAGGCATTGGGGCGCCTCCTGGCGGTGACCACGGGCCCCTACAGGGTAGGGCTTCCATGCCCTCGACTCGTGGCCCCCAAAACAACCCGGAAGGCAGCTCCCACGTGATCCAATAAAATAAAATTAGAAAGGTTTGAATAGAGCTGAAAATATGACTTACCTCCAGCCTCTACTATGCGTCTGGTGGCTTAATAGAATAGCCCCATGAATGCAACCTGTGGGGTGTAACATTATTTAGCACCCATACAGCAACATATAATCGGCACACTACTAGCTATTTACAGGAACAAATGATTTTGGGAAAGTTTATAACTGAAAGTTACAAACAATTGCAAGAGACAGAATACACTTTACAACATTAAGATACAACAAAGTTTTTCCACACAAGCTAAAACTTTAGACATATGAATTGCTACAAGAACTTCTTTTATAGTTGGAAGTCAAACATTATATGATGTCCTGGTCACATGACTAACAATAGTGCAGTTGCTATCCACAAAAAAAAACACACACATACACTGACAAGATGGCAGTGCCAAAGGAAAACAAAATGGCAGTGCCAAAAATAACAATATAAATAAAGTACATGTTCAAAATGAACATAAATACATGACAAAAATGAATTCTGCATAGTTAAAAATGTTTAAATCACAATGTTCCACTTGTGAAAAATAAAGTGTAGTTGAGAGGGCCAACTTACTAGTCAGAGAGCGGCAGAACCTGAAAGGTTTTTTCTTCTTTCTATTTTATTTAATTATTCTGAGTTGTTTACTTTCATCATAACATACACACAGACATGTTATAAATACAAACAGCATGCTTCATGTTTCTTTGTGTCTTTGTCATTATTCTTATTGTAGATAGATATCAGGAGTGCTCTCCAATTATAGAAGATTGATCCACAAAGACAAACATTTATATAAACATTTATATAAAGCAGCATTTTATTTTAATTAAGTCTACTATTATATATAACTATTAATGGAATATTTATATACCTTACATTAAATGTATAACATTCTATGAAGCTGTAGGCAACATATCTAATTAGTACAATATCTTCCGAATCTTAGCTAGAAAATGACTTTTAACCATATTAGAATAGGCAAACAGTAGATCTTCATGCAAACAGTGTCTACAGATAAAGCTGATACACTTAAACACATGACACATACAATTGACATGGTGTGTTCAATCTTAAAATCTTAATTAACAAAAATGCAGATTTGTCATGTGGAAAAAAAAAATGCACCTTTATATTTATCATCACTTCAGATCCATAAGATTAGAATCAGATGTTCCAGATTAGGTGTCAGTGATTAGAACCTCCTTAGGAAGTATGCAGGTGGAACTTGTCTTATTTAAACCACAGATATCAAGGGTCTGGTGTTTTCTTTGTTACTGACGTGTGAGGTGTCATCATGTTAAAATCACTACAACTCTCCATGGACCTCAGAAAGAAGGCTGTGGATGCCTGAGTCTGACATTGGATTTAAAAAGATAACCAACTTATTTGAAATCAATCATTCCACTATAAGGAAGTTTGTCTACAAGCACTATATATTTTAAACATCCAGGAAATTCATTCCTAGAGGTAACCATTTGATATTAAACAAAGTCTCTAAGAACTCCAAAATGTTATCCCAGGATCTGCAGGTAACTCTTGAGAAGCTAGTGTCAAAATGCATGCTGATACTAGAAAGAGATTGCCTATGTTTGAACTGCACGTGAAGTGTGCCAGGAAAACATCTTTACTGTCCAAAAAGAACATTAGAGCAAGACTACAATTTGCCATTGAACATATAGGCAAAGATCAGGCCTTCTGGTACAACGTACTCTGGACAGATGAGTCAAAGACAGAGTTTTTTGGGCACAGTAACAGTAGACATGTTTGGCACAAACTGAAGATAGCATTTCAGGAGAAGAAGCTAATACCAACTTGCAACCATGAAGGAGTAAATGTTCGTGTTTGGGGTTGCTTTGTTACCTTAGGGCTTGGGTACCTAGCAGTCATTGAGTCAGCTATGAATTCCACATCACATAGATAGATGGATAGATAGATAGATACTTTATTAATCCGCTAGGGGAAATTCACATACTCCAGCAGGAGCATACTGATAAAAACAATATTAATTAAAGAGCAATAAAAGCACAGTGCAAGAGTCCGAGGCAGGTATAACAGTCTATAATCTTGTGTAGTGTTCCCTGGGTGGAACTGAAGAGTCGCATAGTGTGGGGGAGGAACAATCTCCTCAGTCTGTCAGTGGAGCAGGACAGTGACAGCAGTCTGTCGCTGAAGCTGCTCCTCTGTCTGGTGATGATACTCTTCAGTGGATGAATTGGATTCTTCATGATTGACAGGAGCCTGTTCAGCGCCCGTCGCTCTGCCACAGATATCAAACTGTCCAGCTCTGTGCCTACAATAGAGCCTTCCTTCCTCACCAGTTTGTCTAGCCGTGAGGTATCCCTCTTCTTTATGCTGCCTCCCCAGCACACCACCGTGTAGAAGAGGGCGCTCACCACAACTATCTGTTGGAACATCTGCAGCATCTTATTGCAGATGTTGAAGGACGTCAGCCTTCTAAGGAAGTATAGTCGGCTCTGTTCTGTCTTGCACAGAGCATCAGTATTGGCAGTCCAGTCCAATTTATCATCCAGCTGCATTCCCAGGTATTTATAGGTCTGCACCCTCTGCACACAGTCACCTCCGATGATCACGGGGTCCACCAGCTACTTGGTTTTGCAGTGTTCAGGTGTAGGTGGTTTAAGTCACACCATTTCACAAAGTCCTTGATTAGGTTCCTATATTCCTCCTGCCCACTCCTGATGCAGCCAATGATAGCAGGGTCGTCAGCGAACTTTTGCACGTGGCAGGACTCTGAACTGTATTGGAAGTCCGATGTATATAGGCTGAACAGGACCGGAGAAAGCACAGTCCCCTGCAGCGCTCCTGTGCTGCTGACCACAATGTCAGACCTGCCGTTCCTGAGATGCACATACTGAGGTCTGTCTGTAAGATAGTCCTCGATCCATGCCACTAGGTATGAATCTGCTCCCATCTCTATCAGCTTGTCCCTAAGGAGCAGAGGTTGGATGGTGTTGAAGGTGCTAGAGAAGTCCAGAAACATACTTCTTACAGCACCACTGCCTCTGTCCAAGTGGGAGAGGGATCAGTGTAGCATATAGAAGAGTGTTTGAGTACAATCTGAGGCCATCTGTTCCAAAGTTGAAGTTGAACCAGAAATGGATCTTTTAACATGATAATAATCCAAAGCAGTCTAGCAAATCCACCAAGGAATGGCTCAAAAAAAAGAAATGGAGGGTTAGGGACTGGCCTTGTCAAAACGTTGATTTGAATTTAATTGGAATGTTGTGAGAGGATCTGAAACAGGAAGAACATGCAATAAAACCCACAAACATTTTACAGCTGAAGAATTTTTGCATGAAGGAGTTGTCAGGATTTTCACCAAATTGATGTCAGAGACTGGTGAGTAGTTATGCAAAATGCCTACAAGAAGTAATTTCTGCTAAAGAAGGGAATACCAGCATCTAAGCCCAAGGGTGTTCTCCAGTAGCACTTTTTCCCCATTATATCTATTGATATTTTTCTTTAATAAATGATTGAAAAAGCAAATTTACCTTGTATTTTTATTCAAGTATATCACCTTTATTTGTTGGTACTGTTTGCATGAAGATCTACTGTATGCCTATTCAAATATTTTAGAAAAGGCAGAACTTTACATGGGGTGTGCTTACTTTTTCAACTGACTGTATAGTATGCTTCTGTTTATTGCAGAAAAATTTCAAATGGCAGCTCTAAGAAGTTATATGTGATTAGATGAAATAAAAAACAGGGCAAAAGCAGACAGAGAACACATTAACAAAAAGGAAAACAGTCACATATTAGGTCCTGTAACAAATATCCAAGAAATTGTTTTTATACATTTAATGTAACAGAATAAGTAAAGATTGAAGAATAATTCACATATTTTGTACAATGATAGTGCTTGTGCAAAAAGTCATAGTTAGGGCCATCAGCACTTAATAAAGTTAATTTGCAGTTTCCATAAAACAAATAGTCTAAACTTTGTGCTTCCACAATAATTAATGACAAACTGATACAACTACAGTTTAAGAACCAAAAAATTGGGTTATCATGTGTGAACTCCCAACCAACCACTATACCCCTCATAACAAATGCTTACTTAAATCTAACATCTGTAACTCTGACTGCAGATCACATATTGTAGACAGGTGGTTCTCATGAAAAAGACCACCGTTTAAATATCAGGTCACACCTCAAAAATACAAAGCAAGCAGTTTAACAAGCTACAGAGTTTGTCTCACAATTACTCACATGTGGCTACAATTTAAAACCTTTCCTACAGCAGTCTGCTAGCATTGCCAAGCAAACCAACCTAATTGTGCTGTAAGCTCTGAAGAAACATTCCTTATGGGCTAATGCTGTGTGGGCACATCTGGTATTCATATGGGAGCCATGGAGCCAGAGATAGCCTTCTTACTAATCCATCATGATACAGCAGCTCAACTTTAATGCAAAGCAAATATATATATATATATATATATATATATATATATATATATATATATATATATATATATATATATATATATATATATATATATATACAGTATATATATATATATATTTTTAAATGTCATTTCCACATCTTACTTGGAAATGTAATTATCTTACAACAAAACCTTTAAAAATATACTAAAGTCTTGTATGTTCAGGAACATGCAGCTTCCTGCATTATAATTCACTCATATTAATGCAACTTGTGATAAGTTATAACGCATACTGTGTAATGAATGGACTGACAGGATGGATTACCTTCCCTTATCTGGCTGGCAGGCCACATCATGAGATATGCAGAAGAATAGTACAGTAGGTCAGATATTCCAGCAACAGTGACAAGTACATGCAGGATAGACAAAATGGATGGAGCATAACAACCAAGATAAGTAATAGTCCCTTTCCCAGTCAGGAGCCCATACATATGAGAGCTCCAGTATAGGGGCAAAGGGGGCAGCTAGTGGAAGGTGAGGGTTTGAATTTCTACCCCACCTGGAAGTGCTTCCCGAATTTGAACTTTTGGTACTATAAGTACTTCTGGGTTGGGTTGAAAAGGAAGTCTTTGACTTCACATGGAGAGTTAGGGTCGGGAGTGGAGTAGGGCAAAATTCATCTGGGATTAGTGGAGGTGTAAGAGAAGAAAAGAGGATTATGTGCAGTGCCTTATAAGATGAACAGAACCTTGAAAGGTACTGTATGTTGTTGAGTAAAAGACCATGATTTGAACCTGGGATCGTGTTTGAAGTTTGGGGTTCAATTGCACCCTTGTCTGGTCACAATTGATACACACAAAATGCATTATTCACATATTACAATGGCCTAATATCCCAATGAGTTTCAGTTTCTGCTTCATCCTTACATTGGCAAGGCAGAGACACCAACTGACATAAACACAACAACAACAACATTTATTTATATAGCACATTTTCATAAAAACAGTAGCTCAAAGTGCTTTATATAATAAAGAATAGAAAAATAAAAGACACAATAAGAAAACAAAATAAATCAACATTAATTAACATCAAATAAGAGTAAGGTTCAATGGCCAGGGGGACAGAAAAAACAAAAAAACTCCAGACGGCTGGAGAAAAAATAAAATCTGTAGGGATTCCAGACCATGAGACCGCCCAGTCCCCTCTGGGCATTCTACCTAACATAAATGGAACAATCCTCTTTGGATTTAGGGTTCTCACGGAAGGGCTTGATGAAGATGGTCACGTAGAGTTCTGCTTTTTAATCCATCCATCATTGTTGGAGCATCATGAAGTTTTGAGTAAGTGGAGGTGGCACAGGCCACCACCACAAAGAAACCGGAAAAAGAAACAGAAAAGAGAGTAGGGGTCAGTACGGATTTTAGAGCCACCATGAATAGTTATTATGATGAATTGACATAGTCTGAATGCACTGGAAAATCAGGTTATTAGAGGTGTGGAGGGCATGTACAGTAGATATGATGAGACAGTAGAGCAACTGAAGTTTAAACTTTGTATCCTGTAATAAATCTGTGCTGCTAATTACTACACAACTGTGCTGCCCACCTTTGCTGTCTGTCTTTATACATTTTTTCTATTGCTTGCTGAGACTTTTTAAAATTTAATTGGTAAAGAGAACAAGCATAAGAAGCCATTGTTTTTCAGTAACTAGAATAGGAATTAGATTTTCACTCTTTCCATGAACTTGTCTGCCTTTCTTTTGTATTCCAAACTTGAAAATTCCTCTGTAGAATTTATTTAAGAGTTCCTGACAAAGATTCAAGTCCAAGTAGATGAAAAGGTTTTAATCTGTATAATCCATTGACTCTGCAGAAGAGTATAAATAAAGTTACAGAAGAAATTGTTTGTTAGACAAGTGAAGAACAAAGCAGAAACGGGGACAGCCTAACCTGTATGCATCCTCTGTGTCAGTGATTTCCATCCTTCTCTATGCCCTGCAACCCTAGAAAATTGTTCATTTATTCTGCACGCCTCACAAATGGAATATCATATTTGAAGATGAAGAAGTCAGATTTCTAAATTTTTTAACCATAAATTGAACCACATAGAGTACTGCAGGTTAACAAGTTGAATTAAAAAAAACAAAACAAGGCTAACTAGCACATAGCCAAAGTAATGTGACCAAGTAACCTAACTTTCATGACTCCTTAATGTGAAAGGAAAGTCAGAGCAAAAGATAAAAAGATAAATGACCTACGGCAGTGGTTCCCAACCTTATCTATGTCCGGTACCCTTAGAAAATGTTTGCATTATGCATCTATCCCCTACAAAAGTAATAACACATTTGAAGATGAAGAAGTCAAATTCCTAATTTTTGAGCCACAAATTGAACCACATACAGTAATGTGGGTGAACAAATTGAACTAAAAAAAATAGCTTTAAACTTTAAATTCAGCAATTTACCTTTATAAATCTCAATAACCTTGCTAATGTGTACCCCACGAAGCTTAGATGCTCAGTTTACAATCTGGGGGTTTGGGTATCTTGTGAGGAAATGACACATAATTAATGACTGATGGGTTTGGAGGATTGGAGATCCCCTTGCAGCAACGGGTGCTGGCACAACACTAAGTTGATGAGCTTTGTCCTCTGATAACAACTGCACTTCAAAATCAGATGTACCGAAAAGACGAAATTGATGTGCTACTGCCAGGACCACCAGCAGGAGAGATGGGCACAGTGTAATCAGCAGGTGTTGCATCCAATTCAGTCCCCCTTGTATCCTCTCCCCACACAGCAAAAATGTCAATCAAACCTTGAAATCAGTGATGTTTCAAGATCAGTGCTTGCAGAGAAATCAATACTAGACCTCACCCTTCCCTTCAGGTCCATATTCCATTCTCTGCAAAAAAAAGTTATTCGCCTTCACAAATACTTCACCCGCAGCAAGGAAACTGCGAGGACACACATTTCTGTGTCTCATTAACAATTGACAACTCCACACACATTGCTTGATTCTTTTCATATTATAGATCAGGAGTACTAGCTAATAAATGACCTACAAATGAAAGCACACTGCAAGACATCAATTGCACCATGATAATGTTGAATGACGCACCTCACTCACATTTGACGAATTGTCATACAGCCTTCCTCTTTGTCACATCCTCTGAAATGCCATCCCAGGTTGGGAAACCCTGCTCTAGGTCAAATGTCTTAGCTGACTCTTGGTTGCTAGTGAAACATGACCAAAAAGAACAAGCACATGATAAGCCTGGGAAGTGTTGATATGAGTCCCACAAAGCTGAATAAAGTCTGGCTTTGAATGGTTTGCAGAAGGCTCCATTTATAAGACTGAAAGTAATTGAAGTTGCAGAAGGTGGTGGAATATAGTAACCTCCAGAGAATTCTAGTCAAGAGAGTGTCACAGGATTACTGCCAAAGTGGCTGCCATTTCAAAATTAATGCTAAGCCCATATGACCAGCTCAAAGTACTGCAGAAGTCAATGACAATGACAATGGCTGAAAGGAGGAGTGAGAAAAGCAACTCTGCAGGATGACTGATGTCTTTCACAAGTCTATTTTCCTTTCTAAGGCAGTGACTATTGTATATGCCCTGAAGGCAGCTTGGTGCTAATAAAATTCTGTGCAGCATTCACCACCCTCTGCAGTGTTTTACGATCCTGAGCCAAGCAGGTGCTGTACCAGTATGTGATATACACAGTGATGGACTCCACTGCAGAGGTTTGTGAGAACAGATGGAAAAATGCAAGATCAGGAAGCAGAGGTTCAGGTGAACATTTTTCACAAAAAACAAAATGTGTCAGTCCATCAGTCATAGTCAATCTAAGACATTTAAAGCTACTCAGCCTCTCAACACCATCCCCTCTGATGTAGTTGTGAGTGTCGTTTGCCTTCTGCTTTCGGAAGTCTAAGACCAGCTTCTTGGTTTTGCTGACATTAAGGGTGAAATTATTGTCCTAGCACCCTAAGTCAGCTTTTGCACTTCATATCTATAAGCCGTCTCATCATTGTTAGAGATCATGATTATAATGGTGGTGTTATCATGAAATTGAGTGATGGAGTCTAGCCACACAGTGAAATGTGCATATGGGGTACAGGAAAGAGGTCAAACACACTACCCTATAAAATGCCTGTGTTAAGTATCAGCACAGATGAGTTAGTGGTGCCAATCTGCACATGCCAAGGTCTATTGGTTAGGAAGCCCAAAATCCAATTCCAAAGGGTTTCTGCAAATCCTAAATTGAGGAGTTTGGTGGCCAACTTTGATGGAACAACAATATTAGTTGCTTAGCTGTAGTCTATAAAGAGGACTCTATCATAGTAACACTTTGTTTTAACCAGACGTGCCAGGAGGGTAGAGTATCAAGTGCAAGGGATATGGCATCCTCTTTGGACCAGTTTTTGGTGATTATGGCTATCTGGAATATTCTGTTTAGTATGTCCCAGCGCCAGTTTCTCAAAGAATTTCATCACAACTGGAGTGAGTACCACCGGCCTTTAGTTATACAGTTATACAGTGGTGTGAAAAACTATTTGCCCCCTTCCTGATTTCTTATTCTTTTGCATGTTTGTCACACAAAATGTTTCTGATCATCAAACACATTTAACCATTAGTCAAATATAACACAAGTAAACACAAAATGCAGTTTTTTAATGATGGTTTTATTATTTAGGAGAAAAAAATCCAAACCTACATGGCCCTGTGTAAAAAAGTAATTGCCCCCTGAACCTAATAACTGGTTGGGCCACCCTTCGCAGCAATAACTGCAATCAAGCATTTGTGATAACTTGCAATGAGTCTTTTACAGCGCTCTGAAGGAATTTTGGCCCACTCATCTTTGCAGAATTGTTGTAATTCAGCTTTATTTGAGGGTTTTCTAGCATGAACTGCCTTTTTAAGGTCATGCCATAGCATCTCAATTGGATTCAGGTCAGGACTTTGACTAGGCCACTCCAAAGTCTTCATTTTGTTTTTCTTCAGCCATTCAGAGGTGGATTTGCTGGTGTGTTTTGGGTCATTGTCCTTTTGCAGCACCCAAGATCGCTTCAGCTTGAGTTGACGAACAGATGGCCGGACATTCTCCTTCAGGATGTTTTGGTAGACAGTAGAATTCATGGTTCCATCTATCACAGCAAGCCTTCCAGGTCCTGAAGCAGCAAAACAACCCCAGACCATCACACTACCACCACCATATTTTACTGTTGGTATGATGTTCTTTTTCTGAAATGCTGTGTTCCTTTTACGCCAGATGTAACGGGACATTTGCCTTCCAAAAAGTTCAACTTTTGTCTCATCAGTCCACAAGGTATTTTCCCAAAAGTCTTGGCAATCATTAAGATGTTTCCTTTTTCCAATTGAGACGAGCCCTAATGTTCTTTTTGCTTAACAGTGGTTTGCGTCTTGGAAATCTGCCATGCAGGCCGTTTTTGCCCAGTCTCTTTCTTATGGTGGAGTCGTGAACACTGACCTTAATTGAGGCAAGTAAGGCCTGCAGTTCTTTAGACGTTGTCCTGGGGTCTTTTGTGACCTCTCGGATGAGTCGTCTCTGCGCTCTTGGGGTAATTTTGGTCGGCCGGCCACTCCTGGGAAGGTTCACCACTGTTCCATGTTTTTGCCATTTGTGGATAATGGCTCACGCTGTGGTTTGCTGGAGTCCCAAAGCTTTAGAAATGGCTTTATAACCTTTACCAGGCTGATAGATCTCAATTACTTCTGTTCTCATTTGTTCCTGAATTTCTTTGGATCTTGGCATGATGTCTAGCTTTTGAGGTGCTTTTGGTCTACTTCTCTGTGTCAGGCAGCTCCTATTTAAGTGATTTCTTGATTGAACAGGTGTGGCAGTAATCAGGCCTGGGGGTGGCTACGGAAATTGAACTCAGGTGTGATACACCACAGTTAGGTTATTTTTTAACAAGGGGGCAATTACTTTTTCACACAGGGCCATGTGGGTTTGGATTTTTTCTCCCTAAATAATAAAACCATCATTTAAAAACTGCATTTTGTGTTTACTTGTGTTATATTTGACTAATGGTTAAATGTGTTTGATGATCAGAAACATTTTGCGTGACAAACATGCAAAAGAATAAGAAATCAGGAAGGGGGCAAATAGTTTTTCACACCACTGTATCTTTTTGAAGCAGATGGGGACAACAGGTTTTTCTCAGTAAAATATTAAAGGTGTCACTGAAGACATGAGCTAACTGGTTGCCAATGATATGAATCATGTTCTTTTTTTAAGCCTATATTGGTTGTGATGATGTATTTCATGCAGATTCTAATGTGTGTGAGATGTTTAGCCCGGACACAACCAAACGGACACCAACAGTTTAGAAAAACACACACTTTTATTACACTAATGTCCCCAAACACCAGTCCTCCACATACACAGTGCTTCCTGCACCAAACACCCTTACTCGGGCCTTCAACTGTCCATGGGCCACCTTTCTTCCTCCTGTCACTGGAGCTTCGTCCTGCTCCAGCTCCCGACTCTAGCTCTCTGACTGTAGGAATGGGGCCCCGTTTATATTCACCTGGATGTGCTCCAGGTGCTTGCTGATGACTTTCCGGTGGCACTTCCTGGTGTGGCAGAAGTGCCGCACTAGCACCCGGAAGCACTCCGGGCACCCTGGAAGGTCCTTCCTCCACCTTCCCAGGTGTGGCAGAAGTGTCGATCTCCCAGGCTCCACAGCGCTCGAGGTGTCCCCTGGCGGTGGCCACAGGCCCCAGTGGGTTTGAGCCTGCTTGCGCCATCCCCGTGGTCCCCTTTTCATCCAGGGCAGTTGCCCCCTCTTGGCCCCTGGGACGTATAGACCACCTCCTGATCCTTCCAGGCGTCCTGGCTGGGTCTGGCCCCCAGCCTCCTGCCACACGTGCTAAGATAGTCAGTTTATGTAGATTCCATTTGCATTATTTGTAATTACTTTCTTCAATGGATTTGATATATTTTTTTTTATGTTCATGTCTCATTCTTTGTTTTCTTATATGTCATTCTTGAGTACAGGCATCTTGTTTATCACTAGCTATGCAGTCAAGTTAATTGCTGTATAAATATGGTGTTCCAGCACTCTTCAGTAGATATTCTTTTTGGGAAAAATCAAATTATTTATTAGAAATAGTTACCTTCTTTTGAAGTAGGCCTAGTGTCAGTTTTTATCTTTTGGTTTTGAGTTTTCTTTTGTCCTTGACTATGTTTAGTTTTGCCCTTTAATTACTGTTGCCTTGATCCTCTTTTGACGCACTGATTAAGACTCTGGCTCGACTTTGTTCCTCCTCTTATTCGATCATTTCCTGGTTACCTTTTTTCTGCAAGCTCACAAACATCCATCCATCCATTATCCAACCCGCTACAGTATATCCTAACTACAGGGTCACGGGGGTCTGCTGGAGCCAATCCCAGCCAACACAAGGCACAAGGCAGGAAACAAACCCGGGCAGGGCGCCAGCCCACCACAGGGCACACACACACACACCAAGCACACACTAGGGATAATTTAGAATCGCCAATGCACCTAACCTGCATGTCTTTGGACTGTGGGAGGAAACCGGAGTACCCGGAGGAAACCCACGCAGACACGGGGAGAACATGCAAACTGCACACAGGGAGGACCCAGGAGGCGAACCCGGGTCTCCTAACTGTGAGGCAGCATCGTGCTCACAATCATCCTCTGGCTGTTTCTTATGCTCATAACAGCTACAGGTTTTTAAAATCCAGACTGAGTTCTTTGTGAATATTAACTTGTTTTATGTCACATACAGAAAAAATGAAGGAGAAATCCTGTGGTGCTGCAGGCAATTTTATCCTAACCCTAATGTTCAAAACAGGCATGGAAAACAATAAATTGGTCCGAGAGAGAAAATAAAGATGATATTGGATTAGGCCTTGTAGTCTGTAAGTATCCCTAATCCCTGTCAAAGTTTAAGCAATCTGTTACAGCTGCTAAATTCCGTCTCTAGTTACTCCTATACTGTCATTAGCTAGTTTTTCTGATTTCATATCTGCATTTCTTGCATGACTCTATGTCAGCACTTTGAAATGCATTGCTACATACGTTCAGGAAATTCCTGATATCACTGGTGATCCACAATTTCTTAATAGGAAATATCTGGATTGTATTTATAGGCACCCAGTCATCCCACATTTTTTGATTATTCCCATTATGACATCTGTCTGCTCATCCAGATCTGATATGGGGGTCTCAGTTTAGTGTGCTGCTTTAGTCAAGCACTGCACCGCTTACATTGCTGGATCTTTATGTTTCACTCTGTGCTTTTAAGATGTCAGCAGGAGTGCTGACAGGTGTTGCGACCGTCCAAGGTATGGGCACATAAGCAAGCTGCAAGTGCCTTTTTATAGGGTTGTTAGCAGCTCTTGTGGGGCTGGTGAAATACAGGTGACATTTAGGGTAAACATGTTTCTCCAGCAACAATACGAAATCCCTCAGCAGATATGGTAAACAAGCTTATTATATAATAATAGCATTAATGTTTTGGAGTGGACACTATTCTGTATAACTAAGTGGGCAGTAATTAGAGGGCTATAACCAACAGAATCTGAACAGATGCATTTCCATCTATTCATCTATCCATCCATCCACCGAAAGGGTCACAGAGAAGTTAAAGCCATTCCCAGCAAGCATAGGGCACAAGGCAGGAACAGGCCGTGAACAGGGAACCAGTCCATTACAGGGCAAACACATTCACACTCACGCCAATTTAGCAAAGCCAATCCATATAAAAAGAGAAAAAACAAAAACCCACATGAGGCCATAGCCTGGGCAACAGTTGCTTCTTTCATGTTTTCTTTTCTTTTGTTTGTGTTGAACCAGTGAAGTAGTTAGTGATTGTTTTAGTTTATAGTTCACAATAATCCAAGCAATTACTCATGACTGTAACAGTTTTCATTCTATTAATTGACTCTATAATATTTTATTCTCATGCAACGTTCTGCATGTTATTGGTTTATTTTAAAACATTTAGTGCTGGAAAAAGTCATTAATTCAACCATGCCCACACAGATGAAAATACTGCTAACATAAATAACAGAATACAAAAGTTCTAGCTGAAAGGGAGCCAAAGGTTTCTCCATGATTAACAAGGGTGCAGTACTTCATACTTGTAAGGAAAGGAATAAAGCAGTGACGAGAAGTAAAGATTATGTATTACATTTATGTTGAATAGCCTTGATAAAGAGTGAGCTGTAGAATGAGAGACTGAGAGTGGAGGAGAGAATGATGGCTTAGCTTACTGCAGTGGGGAGGATACCGTGTTTCTGACAGATGCCAAGGTGGTGCAATAGTTAGCAGTGCTGCCGCCTAGCTTGGCCTTGACACTTTCTCTGCAGTGTTAGTTTGTTCCCCTTTGTCAGGGGTTGTGAGATGACATTGCAGTGGGTGTGACAAAGAGGAAGGCCGCATTTCAATTATACAAAATTGAATGAAGTGCGTTGTCATGCTTTATCAAGGTACAATCAGTGTCTTGCTGTGTGCCTTCATTTTTAGGTCATTTGTTAGCTAGTGCTCATGTTGTGTGATATGAAAAGAATTAAGCATTGTATGTACAATGGTCACCTGTAAATAAGCTGCAGAAATGCACATTCTTGTGGGTTCTTTGTTGTGAGAGGAGCATTCGTGAAGGTGAATAACTTTTTTTAAGAGAATGGAATTTGAACCTTGCAATGATCTGTACAGAAGGGTGAAGTCTAGTATTGACTGCTGTGCATACCCTGATCATGAAACATCACTTCTTTTGAGGTTTGATTCACATTTTTGCCATTAAGGTGGACTGAATTTGATGCAATACCTGCTGCATACACAGGCCATCTCTCCTCCTGGTGGTCCTGGCAGCGATGCAGCAATTTTAACTTTGCGCCACATCGGTAGTATAGGTTTTATCGGGGGACAAAGCTTGTCGACTGTGTTTTATTGCTCACTGATGTGCCAGCATTAGTTGCTTCAGGGCGGCCCCCCAAAACCCTTGATCTTTGATAGTGTGTCATTTTCTCCAGTGCTTGATGTTTTGTAGGATACCCCAACCCTCGAACCATCAATCAAGTGTCTAAGCTTCACGGGGGACACAGTTACAAGATTTTTGAGATTTATAAAGGGAAATTGTTGTACTTATATTTAAATTTTATGCACTGAGTTTAGAGCTAATTTGTTGAGTTCAATTTGTTCATCCACAGAACTGTATGTGGTTCAATTTGTGGCTCAAAACTGAGAAATTTGACTTCTTCATTTTCAAATGTTAGGGGGTACATGCATAAAGCAAAGATTTTCTAAAATACAGGGGTCTTCCCAGACTGTCTTAAGACTGCTGTAGTTAAACCCCTAATCAAGAAAAATAATCTTGACCCCTCTGCTTTTGAAAATTTTAGACCCATCTCTAACCTGCCCTTCTTAAGTAAAATTCTAGAGAAGGCAGTCATTATGCAGTTAAAGGACCACCTCAATAAACATGCTATTTTTGATAAATTTCAGTCAGGCTTCAGAACAAATCACAGCACAGAAACTGCACTCGTTAAAGTAGTAAATGACTTGCGGGTACATGCAGACAGAGGACATTTATCTGTTCTCATCCTCCTTGATCTGAGTGCTGCATTTGACACCATTGATCACAATATTCTTAGAAATCGCCTTAGTCAATAGGTGGGCCTCTCTGGCAGTGTCTTAAATTGGTTTGAATCCTACCTGGCAGGGAGAAAATTCTTTGTGAGTTGTGGTAATTACAACTCAAAGACACATGATATCCGATATGGTGTTCCACAAGGCTCTATCCTGGGTCCGCTGCTCTTCTCAATCTACATGCTTCCGTTAGGTCAGATTATCTCAGGGCACAACGTGAGTTACCATAGCTATGCGGATGACACACAGCTGTACTTATCAATAGCACCTGATGACTCCGACTCTCTCGATTCACTAACACAATGTCTTACTGGTATTTCTGAATGGATGAATAATAATTTTCTCAAGCTAAATAAAGAGAAAACTGAAATTTTAGTGATTGGCAATAATGGATTCAATGAGGTTATCAGAAATAAACTTGATGCGTTAGGATTAAAGGTTAACACGGAAGTAAAAAACTTAGGGGTAACTGTTGACTGTAACATGAATTTTAAATTGCATATTCATCAGAAAGCATTTTTTCACTTAAGAAACATAGCAAAAAATAGACCTCTTATATCATTGAAAGATGCTGAGAATTTAATTCACGCTTTTGTTTTCAGTCGACTAGATTACTGTAACGCACTCCTCTCAGGACTACTTAAAAAAGACATCAATCACTTGCAACTAGTGCAGAATGCAGCTGCTAGAATCCTAACTAGGAAAAGAAAATCCAAACACATTTCTCCAGTTTTGATGTCACTACACTGGTTACCTGTGTCTTTCAGAATTTACTTTAAAATTCTGCTTATGGTTTATAAAGCCTTAAATAATCTCGCTCCATCTTATATATCGAAATGTCTGACACTCTATACTCCAAATTGTAACCTCAGATCCTCAAATGAGTGTCTCCTTAGAATTCCAAGAACAAAACTTAAAAGAAGTGGTAAGGCGGCCTTCTGCTGCTATGCACCTAAAATCTGGAATAGCCTGCCAATAGGAATTCGCCAGGCAAATACAGTAGAGCACTTTAAAACACTGCTGAAAACACATTACTTTAACATGGCCTTTTCATAAGTTCACTTTAACTTAATCCTGATACTTTGTATGTCAATTCATCATAACAACTATTCATGGTGGCTCTAAAATTCTCTCTTCTGTTTCTTATGTTTATTTTTATTGTGTCTTCTATTTTTCTTTTCCGGTTTCTTTGTGGCGGCGGCCTGTGCCACCACCACCTACTCAAAGCATCATGATGCTCCAACATTGATGGACTAAAAGCCAGAAGTACACGTGGCCATCATCATCAAGTCCTTCCGTGAGAACCCTAAATCTGTTTCATTTATGTGAGGTACTGCTTTTAACTTTTTATTTTAATTTCAAATAACAATAAAAAAAAATCACATGATAACACTACTTCACTTATTTACAAACAACTAATAATAAGCAGATACCTGTATTCCATAACAAAACACAGTGGGATACTTGTGTGGTATAGCAGGACCTTGCTTCAAAAAGAGAGGTCAGATATTAAATAATCCATTCGCCATGTCAGTCTCCATGGGCATGATCGTGCAGCCATTGAGAGTTGAAGGAGTAATTGGGGTGAGTTATGAGTCGGCTTTCTGCGATTCATGATTGAGGTGCTGCGCCCACAGAGCCATATAAGAACAGACTGGGACAAAGAAAAAGGGAACAGTAAGGAAAGAAACAGGAAGGAAAGGGAACAGAAAGGAAAGAGCAAAAAAGAAACTGAAAGAAAAGCTTGGAGAGCTTATTACAGCATTGGGGGCTATAATAAGCAGACAAACAACTCAAAAAGGTTTAGGGTGGTAGCCCCATATAATGTCTTCCAGACAGAAACAAAAATGTTTAGACTTTCGTCTAAGGATCAAAACATTTGATAAATAAAAATGGTTACATCAAAGGTAATTATAGGGGAAAATGGTGGTTGGAAATGATTAGGCCAGATACGGCGCCACGGCAGTGGGACGGAAATGACACCATAAGGTTGAGACTGGAAGTGAAGTCATCCAAGGGATGAGCTGGTGTCTTCGTAGTGGGACCGGAAGTAGGGAGTAGGGAGTAGCCATTTTGAGAGGCTGGATACAGAGAAGGTAAGCGTGATGTTTAATTATTTATCTTCTTTGGATCTGAAGATAGAAAAAAAGAGAGGGGCATTAGCATCCGACACAAACCCCATGTCTCGTGGGATTTCTCTCACCTCTGGGCTTGGTGACTGTCTCCTAAATGTGCGTGTCTGACAGAGAAGAAAGAAGATGAGCGAGCCAGCCAGCCAGCTGTAAAAGAGAAGTCAGCATGGTCAGGAGTCCTGGATGGAGCGAAGGATTGGAGCTCAAGGGGCGGATTGTGCCCACTGAATGGAAGAGTGGGGACAATTGTCTGCCTTAGGGATCTGAGAGACAACTACGAGTGTGAGAAAAAAGATGGGAGGACAGCCGACCCTGAGCGTTCTGGCAGATGCCGAGAGAGGCAGCCAAGACGGGGGTCTGGTAGTGTGTGGGCCGCAGTGGGGCGGCTGAAGTCTCTCCTGCTGAGCATGCCTGGGGTGAGCTGGAGAGACTGGGAAGGAGCTGTGCTTGGCTGGTGTGATCCCAATGTCTGCAGCAGGATTTTAGTCTCAATTTAGCCTTGTTTTATAGCCCGGATTTTAACTTTTTTTGTATGGATTATTTATTGACATTTGATGCACTGCACTTTTATTTGGACACTGTTCTGATTTTGGTTTTGATAATTTTTGTAATAAAAGCACTTCTGCGCTTTTGCACCTTTCCCCTTGCTTCGTTGGTGTCCTTATTGTCCAGCTCATGTGGTTACATTATCAATGGTGTGGGTTCATGGGCTCCCAAAAGCGAAGTGGGAGCATGAAGCAGAACCCGCATTGTCACAGCTTGTTTTTGCTTTTCACCAATGATTTAAAATATTTTTGGTGCAGTTGTTGAAAGAGTAACATATTGGTTAAAAACTGGAATAATTCTTTAAATGAATCCAGTGGTTTGGTGTCTATGACTAGGCTCGAAAAAATGTACAAATGTATAAAAAACATGTGCAAAATGTAATACTTGGGGTGCTTTTGTTCCACCTGGAGTATCTTCTAACAGTGCAGTTTTTCAGTAGTTCAGTCCTTCTAAATCATCTAGGGTGGTAAAAGATTCTGTTTTTGTTAAACATTTTTCTTTCCTTAGGGAAAAATGAAGATTTACGAAAGAGTGATCTGTCTTCATTAAAACAGTCATAGGATGGCCCCGAAGTTCAAATAAAGATGTTATGTCAACAATATTCTGACATTCCAGTAAAAGTATACTTGAGGCTGTTAAAAAATGAGAAGAGGACATTTCCACCATCCATAATGATTTAGAGTCGAGATTTGACACCATGCTGTTAAAGAAATAAAGTTTTGAAGAAAAAAATCACTCATAACTTTGATGGATGCATAAGGGCAAGGTGCCTCGGAGAGAGCAAGGTTTCAGAATTTCTCCCAAACTGATGTAAATACAGTACATTGTAATTCTTTCCACCAGAGATAAACAACTGTTAAATGTAAAGAAACAAAATGTCTGAAAAACAACAATTAGATTCAATTGAAAATCCTATAACATTTGATGAACTCTCACTTGCTCTTTGAAGTCTTAATAATAGTAATGTCCCCGGGGTGCACTGTGCTCTTGTAGATTTTTACAATTACTTTTGGGAGCAGCTTTTGGAAACTTTTCTGGGAGAGTAAAGGACAATAAAATTCCCTTGAGTTGTTGCAGAGCATCATTAACTATTTTTTTGTAATTTGTTGCAGTTACTCTACATACTAAATACGGCTTGCCAGCTATATTGATTATTAGCTATAAGCTTATATAAAAAGTGTTACATTGTTGCCAGCTGAATGTTTTCTGTTCAAATATCATGACTTGAGGTGAACCTGGCAGAGGAACATTCATGGATGAAAATGTGCACATGAGTGGTACAAGGCAGGTCTGCTTTTGGTTATTTCTTTTTGCTGCCCTGCTGTAAAATGTTTATCAAAGTTAACTTGACACACATTGGCCATGCTCCATAGCTGAAGTTATTACTAATTATCACGGCAGAAACAGGAGTTCGCATTCCGGTGGCAGAATTAAAAAAAAAGAAAAGAAAAGGTGTTTTTTGTATCTGGCAAAGTGAAGTATGTTTAAACACATTTAATGAAATGCTTTAGAACCGGTGGTTTCCATTTACTTTGTGTGCATGAGCTTAAGCAATTAATGACTCCAGGTGCTTTGTTTCAAGTCAATACTTTACATCTTTTATTATTAAATTATAAAACGTTTTTGGAATGTTGATATGCCATTTAAAGCAAATTTTCAATTGCGTGTATTAACATATAATATTTGGACAATTACAGTATATAGTGTATTATCATTTTTTTATTTATTGTTCTTATAAATAAGCTTCCATTTTCATGAAACATTTAATTTTTAGTTCTTAACAAGCAAAATCCCATGCCAGAAGCCAGTGAGTAGTCCTGCAAAAACTCTCACTGAGGAAATTTAAGAAATTTGAGTTAGTCAGACCAACACTAAGACAAAACTAGAATACTTTTGTACCAGAAGAGAACGAAAAGCTCCATACCTGGAGAGGAATTGGGCCGTACACTGTAGCTGTGAAGCACTGGCACTTACCACTGTCTTGTTTTCTTTAATTAAGATGACAACTGAAAAATTTAAAAGGGTGTTAAAATTAGTCCTGTAAAAAACAATTTAAACAGAAGTGATACGTATTTTATGAGGCATGGTATCTGGAATAGCTGGTCTTTACATGACTTATAAGTGTTTAGCTCTGATTAGCTATAGTTCTCTTTCTGGCAGCTAATTACTTAATCAGATATTAATTAATGTCTCTTTATGCAGCTTGGCATTTTGTTAGCAAAAGGTTTTAACCCTTATTTTTTAAACTTACGGAGTAATTAGAGAGTAAGCTACCGCCTTACTACACAACCAAGTTTAAATGGCTACTCAGTTTTTAAACTACAGTACTTTCAATAAAATTGTTTACATAACTTAATATTTTGTGATGTAAATTTAACTTGATACATATAAACATAAATGCTTTAAATATGCACTACTGCAAGAAATACTTGCACCAAGAAGCACTAGCCCAATTTACATTAAAACTAATGTGCATATGTAACTAAAATTATTTTACAATCATGGCAAAGCAATTATTAGAGATCACTGAGATAATACTGTATCTAGTTTTCATTATTTTAAGCTAAAATCATAATGAATGGTGGGCAGCAGCATACAGAATGGAGTTATTCAGGTGCCTACTGGTGTCCTGTAGCACATCTCAAACTTTGTGCTACTAATTCTCAAGGGAGCCAATGGCCAACAGAGGGCTTTGAGAAGACTGCAATTAATACACCAGAATATCCTACACTTGTTCTTTTGAAGGGTGGCACGGTGGCGCAGTGGTAGTGCTGCTGCCTCGCAGTTAGGAGACCTGGGTTCACTTCTGGTGTCCACCCTGCGTGGAGTTTGTATGTTCTCCCCGTGTCTGCATAGGTTTCCTCTGGGTACTCCGGTTTCCACCCAAAGTCCAAAGACATGCAGGTTAGTTGCATTGGCGATCCTAAATTGTTGCTTGGTGTGTGTGTGTGTGCCCTGCGGTGGGCTGGCACCCTGCCCAGGGTTTGTTTCCTGCCTTGCTCACTGGGATTGGCTCCAGCAGACCCCCTTGACCCTGTAGTTAGGCTATAGCAGGTTGGATAATGGGTGGATGGATGTTCTTTTGAAACAATTCTGAAGATACTGCTTCCCAGGGTGTTCATATTTCACAGTAATCACATAGTTACTATGTCAGTCATGTGTGATCAAGCATTGTTTAACTGAAAAATGGCTGTAGGCAAGCCATGTAAAAAATTTTGGGCAATGAAGACTTTATCTACTGAAAATGGGAGATCAAACAGCAAAAAATGGGGCTACAGAAGCTTTCAACGGTGTGTTATTACTGAATGCCATTAAGACATACATAAAAGGAGATGATGGATTCATTGCTGAGGATTTCCAGGTGCTAATTCAAGGTAATTCTGGTTGCTGAAGTTTGAAACCAAACAGTCTTAATTAGGGATAGTGAGTGATCATTGGCAGAAAAGTGTAATGGGTGGTATTTTTAAGAAATACATTTTTAGAAACAATTGTCCCGTGTTCTGAGGTGTTATCTGGAGATCCACAGAGTACTCCATATCCCTGTCAATTTTGGAAAACATAGACGGAGGTACTATGGCATCCATGATCTACTGGTCCTTCATAAAGTAGAGTTAGGGCCTTTTAGTAATTATCATTGCCTGCATCTTTTCATTGAGCAAAATGTATATTCATTGGGTCAATAATCCATTATCAAACCCTTTATGTTGTGTATAAAAGTGAACAAAGTATCACAGAAACATTTTTACCATGTTGTAGCAGCAATCCAAATGTTCTGAGGTCATCAAGAGCCACCTCCCTTTAACATTTTAACTTTATACTGTCTAATCAGACTGCAAAGCATTACAGAGGGTGGCGGAATCTGGATATATGAGGGATGGTTTGAATTAACAGAACACAACATTCACATGTTTTCCAATATGTATCTAAGACAGCTATTTTTCATTTGAGGAACATTGCTAAAGTAAGACCTTTGTATCTGTTAGAAGTGGACAGACATACAGACAGACGTTGGATTTTATATATATAGAGATACTGTATATATAGGGTGGTCCTGATCTAATTATGCAATTTTCATTACGCGATAACTTATTAAGTTTATTACATAGAAAATCACCAGAAAAATCCCGGACCATCGAGAAGTGTGTGAACTGACAACATGAAGAATTGTCTTTGCGCAGAACTGGAATCGTCCCCGCATAAATCAAAGTCATCCAGACGATTTGGATCTGCATAATTAGATCTGGACCACCCTGACATTGTATACGCCTTTTAACTGTATCTCTAATTGCCTAAAAAGTATGCTGCTGTTTCATTTCTCTTTTTGGAATTTATTCTATACAGTATGTAAAGCACTGCCATGTCACTTTGTTTGCTAATTACTTTGCTGTAAATACATACATAAGCACAGATCACTTTGTGAGTTGGCTGCTACTTAATTTTTACTCTGAGGTCATAAGCTTTCGATTTAGAACAGATTTAAGGTTTCAGCCACAATGTTTTGTGAGTAATCTTGTGACAGACAGACAGATCTTAGCATTTTAAATGTATTGATTTAATAAGTAAATCACATTTCTTCATCTTTTTTATCTAGCCAACATTACAGGACCAATAGCACACTCCATTTAATTCAGGGTAATAAGTCTGCTTAACAGCCACTTACTCTAACAAATGCATGACTGTTTTTGTATATATTGTGTCATGTTGCATTTAATATGTTTTTAGCATTTATTGCCTTTTGTTGGTGCTGCACTAATCTTGTTAGTCAGTTGTAGACATTCAAGTAAGAATTCCAATGTACTATAAACATTTAACATTAAATTTGAACTTGAGGTTGAGCCCTGGTCATGCTGATCTGCTCTGTTGATTTGAATTTAAATTTGAATGCAGTAAATTTTACTTATTGTGAGGGTTGGTGGCATAATGTGTGGCAATGCAATACCTGAATCTTTTATGAGGAGGTTACTGTATGCATTCTCCCCATGTGTGCAGTGAAGTAAATATAGAGACCATGAAAGTGCTAGTTTTTAAACAAAAAAAAACGGATTGCTTGTTAACATGCAGGCGCAGTCATCTGTTCTTCATTGGTGCTCTGTGGGTCGTAATTAAAGTACCCGCATTCACAGGAATATAACAGGAGCCTGAGTAGGTTAGACAAGAAAGAAAAAAAGGATGAAGAAAGAAAGGAAGAGACCGAAAGAGTTGGAAGAAAACATCTGTTTTTGCAATTGAGAGAGAGAGAGAGAATGAATAGATGGATGAGCAAGCTGGTATATTGAGCAGAATGCTTGATGGTTGAAAGCTGAGCCCGTGGTGAGTGAGGGAGTGGTTCTCATGGGGTATGGTCACTCCTGCTCAGCATCTAGGAGCAGGAGAGACTGAAAGACTCTGAAGAGCATCTTGTGGACATCAGTGAGTGATGGTGGTAAAAAGGTGGTGCTGGGCATGGGGTGTCCCAGTCCTGACCAGCTGAACTAGTTGGGGGCAAACCTGTTTTAAAAGGTTGACAGCGCTTGCAGGTGTCTCAGCTCCTACTGAGTCGACCAGATGGGTGAATGGGGGCTGAGAAGACTTAGAGAGGCATCAAGGCTTATAAAAGAGAAAAGGAAGATTATATTCCTGTTTTACCTTTCCTTAGTTTGGATTATTTCTTTATTGCTGATTTTAAATTCCACAGAGAAGAGTGCTGCATTTTTAACAATATTATTTATTTACTGATCTGAAGAGAATGTACTGCACTTTGAAACGTGGATTTGTTTGGATTGAATAAAACACACACTGCACTTTTTGATGTTCCAAATCTTATTGTTCTGTGTCCTCATTACACTAGTCAGTCCTTGGGGAATGACTATTGATGACGTGGGGTTGAGAAGATATAGGGATAGGGGATATAGGATAGGGTATCCTTTGATAATTCATAATTCAGTTCAGATACACACTATCTGGCAAAGTGTGCACTGTAAATTGCTACAGTGAGTTGAGTGTTCAGTGTCTGTGTGAGCGTAACATTTATTGGGCTGGTGTTTCAAGCTGAAAATTGTGATATGTCATATGTATTCTGGCTTCAAATATTAATAAAATAGTAAAATGTATTTTAGCTTAATTTTTTTAATGTTTTTCTCTGTCATCTTCATAATGTCATCTGTAAGCCTTAGTGCTTTTGCTTAAAGGTGATGTTTGTTAGGAATGCATTGATGATTCTTTCTTACCTGTAAACAAGGTTAATATGTATATTTTTGATTATGTCTGTATTTTTACGATTTGTCTGGAGTCTTCCCCTCATCACAGTTTTGTTTATTTAGTGTTCACGGGTCTCTGTCATTTTGGAGCTTTGGATACTGTGCACTGTCATGCTGGTTCCTCAGTAAACTATAGCTGCACATATTAAACAGCATTCATACTGTAAAAGGAAATGCTTGATGAAAGACTAGTGCATGAGTAAACACATTTTGAAGGGAAAAGATTTTGCTTTAGTCTTGGTTCAGTGTTATACTTAAACTTTCAACCTGAAAAGACCTGAAAAGCAGAAAGACCCCTTGGTCTCTGCCATTCATTATTACAAATGGTTCAAAAGACCACTCATTTATCCTATTTGATCATGACAACCATCAAATCTATGGAAATAAAATCATGCCTCTATACGTGGTCTTGTTTTCTTTCTCTTAATACATCAATGCACTACAACTTTTCTGTTTTTTCAGCTTAAGTACTTTCCCAGGTTTTGTTGCTAATATTGCAGTAGGCATTCCACTGCCTTTGAATCACTAAAATATGCTCATTGGATGGTGAAAATAAGACTATTGTGGGAAATATAAAGTAATGAAATTATATCTGATTGGTTAGCCATTGAAAAGAAATCCTACTCAAACTCTAAAGTGGCCTGACTAAAAATGAGCATTGTTTTTTCCCATTCAAACTTCAAAGTCTGTTTCTTGTGATATTGGGCATAAAGACAGCAAAAATGGCATCTCTTTCTAATTTGAACCCTATTTTGGTTTTGAGCACTACTACCATGACTTGTATTTTAAATGATAGGATTAGTCTTGATGGCTTTCTTGTAGTAATAGTATTTTCATAAAAGTGGACACTTCCAGTTCCAATCTATTAACCAAAGAAGTAAGCAATTTGTTGCTACTGAATTTAATGTTTTACTACAGTTAATCGTATCTTCTGCGATGGGCTGACGCCCTGCCTGGGGTTTGTTCCTGCCTTGCACCCTGTGCTGGCTGTGATTGGCTTCGACAGAACCCCGTGACCCTCTGTTAGGATAAAGTGTGTTGGACGATGACTGACTGACTGACTAATTATATCTTTAAAATATAAAACTAATTACAGTAAAAAAAGTAGTTATGTCTATTTTTCACCTAGACAATTCCATTTAGAAAAGTCCTATTAATATAAAACATTAATTTGCAAACCAAATTCAATCATTCAAGTGTGCTTTATTTAGAGAAATATTTTAATGTCTTTCTGTTTCTCTTTGAAGCACATTATTTTGTCTTTCTCTTCTGGTAGGCAGACTGTTGTTGCAGATGTCTATTACTGCTTTTTAATTAATGAGCTAGAAATGTTTTGTTTGCTTTTAAAAAGTATTGGGTTCCATAGTTTCACTCACTTTTCAGCCTGTCGTTGACAAAATACAGGGAAACAGATAACCCTCCAAGGATATGTGGTAACATGAACTCGAAATTTTACTGCCATATTTTCAGCAGTAAAGTTATGGTGTGCCTAATAAACTGGCCATATGGTGCTGGTCTAGGAGCAACCAAGTAAGGGAAGTGTCTTTTATTAGATACTAGCAAAATACCCGCGCTTCGCAGCGGTGAAGTACTGCATTCAAATTTTTATTAAGAAGAAAATGAAACCTTTTTAAACTGTGGGACAATATGCCAATAATTATTTGTTAAGGATCTCTTTGTATACCTCTTGTATATCTCTTTGTATATGTTGTCAGTTCGGCCCTCCGGTTGTAATATGACCAAGCTGTGCGCTGAGCTTACTCTTGAGCATGTAACTTACAGTTGGCCATGTGAACAGTAATCTTGTCTCAAATCTCACAGCTTGGATTGCTGCTGTCATAATCGGTTTGAGTCTCATGGTTTGCTTCAATTACGACAGTATTTGCAGGATTTGTTGTGTTGAAGTGACGTTTGGCATCTGTCAAGCGTTGTAAGCACACAACCGGTTTCATCTATAAAATCACATCCAGCTTTTGAGAGTTTAAACATTCATAAACATCAAAGTGTCCACTACTGAAATCGTCACCTGTGAATCTAAGATGTTTAAGAGGCATTGGCGGTTGTCCAAAGGTGTAAAATATTTGGCCATTTCGGTACAGTTGAAAGCGACAACTGAACAATTCAGCGGCAGCGATCAACTCACATGCAGACCCATAGGTGAAGGGCTTAAGCATTTCACTCTTCTAGTGCTCCTGTGTAGTATAATTATCTCCTGTACCGTCATCAGTCCACACCTTAAACCTGTCCCAGTCATTCAATACATAAGACAGAATGTTCCTCCGGATATCAAGAGTGAGCCTGATATGGCCGTGCAATATGTAACAAAGAGAATGGAAAAGGTAGGTGGTATCTCCGGGCATGGAAACCACTCGGTAAGTGACAGTTCTTTGATCGATAGAATTTCTTGAAGATGGGCCCATAAGTAACAAAGACTGTTGAAAAGTTCAATATGGCGGCCGACAGTGGCATCACACTACCGAAATAAGTACGTACATTGGTTTCAGTTAGTGGAGGGAAGCCGCCTACCAAATTTCGAGAAGATGGGGCCATAAATAAGAAAGTTCAACATGGCGGACGTTGTTGACCGTTATGACCATTACGCGTAGAATTTCGAAATGAAACCTGCTTAACTTTTGTAAGTAAGCTGTAAGGAATGAGCCTTGCAAATTTCAGCCTTCTACCTATACAGGAAGTTGGAGAATTAGTGATGTTGGAAAATTCAATATGGCAGCTGACAGTGGCGTCATACCACCGAAATAAGCACGTACATTGGTTTCGGTTAGCTAAGGGAAGCCACCTACCACATTTTGTGAAGATGGGGCCGTAAATAAGAAAGTTCAACATGGCGGATGTTGTTGACCGTTATGACCGTTACGCGGACAATTTCGAAATGAAACCTGCTTAATTGTTGTAAGTAAGCTGTAAGGAATGAGCCTGCCAAATTTCAGCCTTCTACCTACAAGGGAAGTTGGAGAATTAGTGACGTTGGAAAGTTCAATATGGCGGCTGACAGTGGCGTCATACCACCGAAATAAGTATGTACATTGGTTTCGTTAGCGCAGGAAGCCGCCTACCAAATTTCGTGAAGATAGGGCCATGAATAAGAAAGTTCAATATGGCGGACGTTGTCGACCGTTATGACCGTTACGCGTAGAATTTCGAAATGAAACCTGCTTAACTTTTTTAAGTAAGCTGTAAGGAATGGGCCTGCCAAATTTCAGCCTTCTACCTACACGGGCAGTTGGAGAATTAGTGACGTTTGGAAAATTCAATATGGCGGCCGACAATGGCGTCATACCACCGAAATAAGTGCGTACATCGGTTTTGGTTAGCGCAGGGAAGCCGCCTACCAAATTTCGTGAAGATGGGGTCAGCCTTCTACCTACACGGGAAGTTTGAAAATTGGTGACGTTGGAAAATTCAATATGGTGGCCGACAATGGTGTCATACCACCGAAATAAGTACGTACATCGGTTTTGGTTAGCGCAGGGAAGCCGCCTACCAAATTTCGTGAAGATGGGGCCATAAATAAGAAAGTTCAACATGGCGGACGTTGTCAACCGTTATCGACCGTTATTACCGTTACGTGTAGAATTTCTAAATGAAACCTGCTTAACTTTTGTAAGTAAGCTGTAAGGAATGAGCCTGCCAAATTTCAGCCTTCTACCTACACGGGAACTTGGAGAATTAGTGATGAGTCAGTGAGTGAGTGAGTGAGTCAGTCAGTCAGTGAGTCAGTGAGGGCTTTGCCTTTTATTAGTATAGATACAATTCCTTGACTTGGACTTGAATGAGCAATCAGTAACATCATCCTGTTAGCAAAAATACTGCACAAAATAAGTAGACAGAGTTCCTTGAATTTCATGTGTTCAGAGTTCACAAAGTCAACAAGTTGGATTTAAAATAGACGATGCTTTGAATATGACATGATAGGAATCAGAAACATCAACTGAGGCTTTCATTCATGATAGTGTCAGAGGTAAATCAAGAATCTAAGCCACAACCAAACAAGGAATGGGTGAATAGATAGCTACAGTCAGGGAAGTACGACAGTGGTGCCAAAACAAACATATTAGGATACTCAATCTTCCGTACTTTGTCAGGGACAGAATAGGAAGAGTGTGCTTAGTATTCAAAGTACTGTAATTTCTATGCTTGATTAGTGATACTTGCTGATCTTGGTGTCAAAGAGTGGCGACATGCTGCAATGTCATAAGACATGTAAGTAAGCATTTCATTTTACTCTGTACACATGACAGGAGTTGGGAAGCATCATCTTCTTTGATATAACCCAGTTTCACACCAACAGGATGCACAAGACATTGTAAATTTCTTCAGTACATACTAACATATTTGAAAGGTATCAGCAGTGTTAGGCTGCAGTGGTACAATTGGGGTTCATTGATAATGAAAGAAAAATGATTACATTCAACAGAGTGAGCAGAATGCCGTTGCCAATCAGGTGTATTTCTATGTGCCAAACACTAGGAATCATTTGGATAGTGCTAAATGTACAGTAATAAGGTTAGGACAGTTGTGGTGGTAATTTGTCATTCAATCCGATTAATTCAGACCCACTTCTCCTGCATCATTTCCAGACCCCAATTTATTCCAATATCTCTTGTGTGAGAATTTGCTACTTGGACAAGAGATCCACCATTGGGTATTTTAAAAATAAACATAATTCTTTTATACTTTGTTAGATTACATTAAATTAGATAAACTTTATTAATCCCATGGGGAGCTTCAGATGCATACAGCAGCAGAAACATAAAAAACAAGAATACAGACTCACAGGACAAATAATGCAGCTAATCAATCAATTGAAAAGAAAATAAATGCATAAAAATAAATAAATGTAGATTTTGCAGATATTTCCAAATGAACTTAACAAGTACACTGGGAGGAAGTACTGAATTACCTGATAGCACTGGGCAGAAAAGACCCCCAGAGGCGCTTGAATGAGCCAGTGGCTAAAAGTGCTCCAATAGAGCATCACCTAGAAAGGATGGTGGGGATTTGTCATGATGGTATCCAGTTTTGCCACCATACTCTTTTCCACAACAGCTTCCAGTGTGTTTAGGGTACACCCTGTGATTTGTTCAGGCATTGTTTTTCCTGCTTCTTTTGAGCTTGTTGACCTTAGTGAATTCTTGCTGTTCTAAGGTAGGGTTGGTCGATTTTTCTAAAACAGTGGTCACCCAGTATAGGTATTGCAGTACACCAAGAATAAAATGGTGTAGGTAAAATCCTCATTACATTAATAACTAAAGCACAATCACTTAAATTTAATTCAAGAGAAATGCTAAAAGACAGCAATATAAACGAATATCTGGAGTGTCAATCACTAATAAATGTGAAATATTACTGTGAATGCCTTCTTGGGAATAAGCAAAAGCAAAAAAAAAAAATAATAATTCATCTATCAATCTTCCTAACCTGCTTATCCAGGGCATGGTCAAAAGGCAGCTGGAACCTATCCCAGCATGCATAGGGTACAAGGTAGGAACAACACCTGGTCAGGGCATCAGGCTATCGCAGGGTCACAAGGCAGCTGGAACTTATCCCAGCATGCATTGGGCACAAGGTAGGAACAACACTTGGTCAGAGCATCAGTCTGTCACAGGGCAAACATACACCTACCCATAAACTAAAGGGTGCTCTGGTTTCTTCCCACAGTCCAAAAAAATACACTGAAATAATTTTTCTTAGCATAAGAAAACTAATGTATATGTATTATTTATTAACATCTTTCATTCAATAACAAGTCTACTTTTTGTCAAGTGCAAAATAATTAGTGTTAAAATAATGAAATATGTTTAATACTGTCTTTGTATCCTGCTTTGTACTCAACATTTATGAGACAGAATCTCGCCCTCCAAGATACGTATAAAAAGTTTTAAATAATTTCCTTTTTTCATAGTCGTCATTTATAGAAAACGTATATTTTTTATAATTATAGGTTAAACAACTCTCTGGACCATAATTTATTTTTTAGCACAATGACAAACGTTTGCAAAAGTAGTTGACACCCGCCTTCCTTGTTTAAAGATAATGAATTCTCTTTATGTGTTTAAACCTATGTGTCTCACAGATATTAAGGAAATTGCCTTTTGATGAACATGTTCTCCTTTATTACAAATGTTAACTAAGAACAGTCCAAATATTTTTTCAATAACATTTGTGAAGAAAAAACAGAGATTTGAAGGAAGTTTGGGGCACCAGTGAGATGTATAAGAAGAAAGCTCCTCCAGATGTGTAGAGGGTATAGCAATGATTTCATTGTAGAGTACTGACAACGAAGTGTGGGGTGAGCAGATTTATACAGAGCAGTTAGGTAGGTGCAGAGCCTATGGTACAGACACTTGTGAATTACTTATCCAGGGCTTAAGGTCTGTAGAAAAAATTGATAGGTTATGGGACTTTCTGCGCACACAGAAAACTTTCCCCTAGTGTAACCTTTGGTTCACAAATTAAGTATGTATTTGAAAGTTATTTTATCAGATTATGTGCTAAATGCCATCCATCCATTATCCAAACTACAGGGCCACAGGGGTCTGCAGGTGCCAATCCCAGCCAACACAGGGCGCAAGGCAGGAAACAAACCCCAGGCAGGGCGTGAGCCCACTGCAGGGCACACATGGGCCAATTTAGGATCACCAATGCACCTAACCTGCATGTCTTTGGACTGTGGGAGGAAACTGAAGCACCTGGAGAAAACCCATGCAAACACTCAGAGAACATGCAAACTCCACACAGGAAGGACCCGTGAAGCAAACTCGGGTCACCTAACTGTGAGGCAGTAGCACTACCCACTGCGCCACCGTGCTGCCCAGCTAAATACCAATCCCTAATTGATATCAGAATGTCAGTTATTATAACACAAACAACTTCCATGGTATTGGGAAACAGAATATAACAGGTATTCTGTCAATCTTAGCGGCAGCATACCTATTTTGGTATATAGACTTTAAAGATATTGTGACAGCATTTTATTTTTGAAAACTTACTTTTCACTTAATGCATCGTCACTCATATCTTGATTCCAACAGATGAACTTCAGGGCTGTAAAGTTACTTGAGTTTTGAGGAATGTTTCGACTGCTGTTCTTGTTTAAACATTTTTAGCTCTTCATTTTCTGTGACTATAACTCTTAACTGTTGCTCATGCCCTAGTAGCCCATGTGGCTCTTATTTCCCCTGACCGTGACTAATTGTATATCTAGGTTTCTGTGTCACTTGTATGAAGAAAATATTAAATCAGCACTGTTATGTTACGGCCAATTTTTTTTCACCTTTGTTGTGTTCATTTGTTGTTTTTGTTATGTTTGAATAATTATTTTTTATGTTTAGATGCTATTTCAATTGTTTTTTTAGTTGTTATTTGTATGTTGTCCATCTGCAACCATTCCTTGGGTTCTAAAGATGACACCCCAGAAGGTAGGGCCACCTAACTTTAACACTATTAAAACCTCCCTCTTTTATATTGAATCAGTGCAGAAGATATCAGTAGTGGTACATTGTGTTTGTTAGGAGTCTTAATTGTAAATACTGCTTAAAACCTGATTCCTGGTTTAAGAACTCCTCTTATTGGATTTTTGTCAGTGAGTAGCGTTATAGGACTTGGTTGTTTTGAATTGCCCAGCAATCTTTTTGTGACTTTTTTTTTCTTTTTCTATCAATGGGCTGATTTATAAAGATTTACATTTTGACTTGACTCTGCAAGCCAGACTTTTCACGCTTTCTCCCTCTTATTTTGGAACTTTAAAGAGCAACTTTAAAAGCCAGTCTTCCCATTATGGACCTGGTCAGGTTGTAGCCAGCAGATAGCAGTTAGGGGCAAACTGGTCAGAAGTGAGCCTCCTCTGGGCATATCCTGACCTGCTGTTCTGGTTTCATTTTGTAGGCCTCATCCCCCTTTTTTTGTTGCCAACAGGCACAATGAATACTGTTGAAGTGCCTAGGCTTAGATTGTACCACCAAAACTAGCAAAATGAAAATAGAAACTAATATAAAATCCCTAACAAGTCCAAGGGGAGCAGCTACATTTGTAGGTCTTTGAGCCTTGAGTAGACCATAGTGAGTAACTGCCTTCAACAGCCAGGCCCAACGGAGCATGAAATAAACTATTCTGTGTCAAAAAGAAAACTAAATAAGGCAAGATAACACATGAAACAATGATTTCAAACCTGTATCTAGCATGCTTTATAGGAATGTGTTCTTTTAAAATTGTAGTCATATTTGAACTAATATATTCTAACCACGGTGAAGATATTAAAAGAAGGAAATTATGGTACAAAAGAAAGGATGCATTTACTTTGCAGTTAAACGCTGCATTTGGTTAAACAAAAAACAGAGGTAATTTATAGTACTTTACAGTTGTCTTAGGATGTTTTCAATGGGGTCTTTGATGAATGTATGTTCACTTTCAGAAATGTCAGATGGATTCTACTAGGCATGGACAACAGGGGATGTCTTCAACCCATCCACAGTTAAGGCTTAGTGGAAATTAATTAGCTTATGCTACTTTATACCTTAGACTGGTCTCATTTAACCAATCAAACAAGAACTCCTGCTGACATTACTAAAAATCACATTACTCTGTCTGTTAATACATCAATTGAACATACATTAACCCCATTCGACTTTTAAAAGTTAATTACACCCTGCACCTATTACTAAAACCTTTTAAAGGTCCTTCATACAATTATCCATTTAATACCTATGGCCCTAAAATGTCACTTTGTATGCAAACTGAACCTACTTTCATTAAAACCAATTAAGCTTACAAAAATAGTGACGTCTGATGTGATAGACAGCCGGGGACCTTGCCCCACTGGGAGACCTGGAGAAGCAGGGGACTGGGAGAGGGGCAATTCCTACCCCGGGATGCAAGATGGCAGCCCTCCGGGATTGTATGGGAACCACAGACCTGTGGCCACAGGCAGGATGGTTCCAGAGCCATGGACTACAGCACTTCTGCCACACCAGGAAGTGCTACTGGAACAGGAACCAGGTACACCCAGGTGCCCATGCAGCACTTCCACCACACCAGGAGATGCTGCAGGAAGATCATCAGGGAGCGCCTGGTGCACGTCCGGTTGCATTATAAAAGGGGCCACCTCACTCCATTTAGAGAGCCAGCGTCAGGTGGCAGAGGACAGAGCTTGTAGGAGAGGAGTGGATTCGGTAAAGGAAAAGAGAAGAAAGTAAATGAAAGGACTGTGAGTTTGGACTGTTTGGTGCACTGTGCTGTGTTCAGTAAGGACTTTAAAAATAGAAGCATGTGTTTTGGGACATTCTGAGTCCATATCTGTCCATGTTCGGGGCATCTTTCACACTGGCTATTTTAATCTGTGGCGGACAACTGGGGATCCTGCCCAGCCGGGATGCCTGGAGGGACCCAGAGAGGGACAGTGCCTCCCTTGGACCACGAGAGGACAGCCGCCCTGGTCTGCAAGGGGGCCACGGGATTAGAGCTTGGAAGCTCAACCCTGTTGGGCACCGTGGCCTCCGCCAGGGGGCGCCTAGGGGACTATGGAGCCCTGGACTGCAGCACTTCCACCACAACAGAAAGTGCTGCCAGAAGATCATTACGAAGCACCTGGAGCATATCCAGGGTGTTATAAACAGGGCTGCCTCAGTCCATCAGTTGAGCAGGAGCCAGGTGGAAGAGGACTGAGCTTGTGTGTGGAGTAGTGAAGGCGGCAGAAGAATAAGAGTAAAAGAGAAAGAAAGACAGGACTGAACCTAATTAGGGGTGATTTGTGCACTGTGCTGCGTCTAGGAGAAAAGAAGAATAAAACGTGTGTGTTTTGGGACATTTGGCGGCCGTATTTGCCCGTGTCCAGGTCCTCCTGGTTACAGCCTAGCAAGTATTTATTTATGTATTAATCTGAAATATATTGCTAAAATCTAATTATGTTTATGAAAAATAATGCTCACAGATCAAAATGACACCTTGATTATAGTTTATTTTTTTATCGTTGACCACAAAACCTATACAACAAAGCGGACTAACACCAAACAGCAGATTACAAATACACCAAAACGTAACAGAATATAGTTGTATATAGGGCTAGCAATACACTTTCACAGTGGAAACATAGCCACTGTGATGTCACACATTGAACCAGCGTGTGATCAATGGCTAGAATGGTGGAACATTGCTAGCTATATAAAATAACATGAAAAAGTTAGAAAATTATTAATAAAGAATGCATAAAATGGGATAACAGTTGTGAGACATGCCCGGAGACCATCAGACTGAGACCCCATCTTTATCATAAAGCACATGTTTATTTTCTCCAAACACAAATACCAGAGTCCCGCACAGCACATTGTGCTTCCAGCACCAATCACCCCTACTCGGGCCTTCTCTCTCACTGCCCGTGGGCCGCCTTTCCTCTCTCCACAGGGGCTTCGTCCTGCTCCCACTCCCAACTCTCGCTACCTGATTGTAGGGAGGCGGCCCCTTTTATTTCCACCCGGATGTGCTCCAGGTGCTTGGTGACTTGAACTTTCTGACAAGAAGTCATGTAATGTGACATAAGCATAAATGAATTACACATTTTTAAGTTATTTGTGTGGGAAAAAATGACCAGGCATTGTTTAAAACTTCATGCTGATATTGCATTCCCAAATGAGATTTCCATATCTTATTGTTGCCATTCTGGTAAAGACTCCTGCATGTATGGCAGCATAGACATGGTGGACAGGGGTGTTTTGGGTCTGAATCTCCCCCCAAAATGTATTTTATAACAATTCCAACAGACTCATCATAAGCTAAATTTTGATTCTTGCACATTCTCATCCACCTCCCCTTAAACTAATACATGGCTACACACTTTCTTGGAAGTTTGATGAGTCCACTAAATGCTACAAAAACAGATATTAGTATACAGCGGTGCACCGTAAATGTCACATAAGAATAAGGGTTTGAAAGTCTTCCTAATAATAATAAATTACATTTAAATAGCGCTTTTCTCAGTACTCAAAGCACTATCCACACAGGAAGGAACTGAACCCACAATCTTCCACAGTCTCCTTACTACAAAGCAACAGCACTACCACTGCGCCACCTGTAAGGACATCCTAGCAGGTATGGTGGCCTCATGTTTCCAGATATTGACAATTGAGGTAACAGGAATATACAGTAGAGAATAAGACTGGAGAAAAAATGAAAAGGGCAGAGACAGAAGCACTTTTATGTTTAGTGTGAGAGGTTTTAAAAGGTTTTTTTTTTTTAAAGAAAGGTTTTGATTTTTTGTTATTTCTTTTCTAAACTTGATTGTTTACATCATTAATGGTTCTTAGAGTCACAGTTTATTCCAGAAGCACTACACCCAAGGTTGGAGCTGAGCTTACAGAGGATGCCAGTAAATCACAGGGCACAGAAGTAATCATGCCCACTCATTAAGTGGCTAGTTTTGCATTGCCAATCAGCTTACCAGAATGTTATTGTAGGGCAAAAACATGAATATGGGAATCAAGTCAGGACTACCTTGAAAACCTGGAATAATTGCTAATTTTACAGAAATAAAACATTAAACATACAAGGGAGAAGGCAAAGGAAAAAGAAAAACAAACCCACTTTCCTACTGCTGCACTGAACAGGCTGTGGAGCCCCTGCCTACCAGGAGCACTGGCTCCAACTCTGCCTTTTTACCTTTTGCGGTCTATATCGCCTTTTCAATCTTTTCCATCCACAAGTGAGCTTTCTTTCTAAACTTTCCAACGACTCCAGACTCTGTTATGCATCTGATAAGGCAGCTTTAAACCCACTCTGGGGTTCTGTTTTGGCCAAGCCCACTGACCACTTCCAGGTTCTTAAAAAGTGCCAGATCTCCAAGGGATCTCACCAACTGCCTATTCCTTTAATAGAAATAATGTGTTATACGCCCAAGCAATTGGGGAACTTCCTGTCAATTTTCATTGCCCTCACTCCTAAATGGACAAAGGAAACTTAAATAGAAGCAATATGCTGTCAAATGTTACCTAGGAGCTCAAAATAACCTATTGAAGTCCCCCATGATGTCTCCCTCTCTCTTAATGTGGTGCACCAGGTAAAAGCATGTTTAGGGTAGCATGCCTGGCAGAGTCAATTGTACCCTTAAAGCACCCATCTTCTTGCTCTCTCCCTCTCTGCCAATGTGGGGCTCTATCTCTCACTATCTCTTTCTCTCTCACTCTGAATAGATTTTGAGGGGGAATGTTCACTTTCTTGTAGCTTTACAGAGATGCTGCTACTATTTGAAAACTGTTGCCAGCCAGGTTTATGTAACATTTTGCCTTTTGTAGATTCAATAAGTGGTTTGATTTGAAATGGGAAGCAAAGCACAGAATTATAACACTTGATTTGAAAGGTGACACAGTCTGGGATTACTTCAGATAGGACAAGCATGCTTTTAACTTTTTGACATTCGGTTTGGGTCTGACAGTTATTGTATTTAATTTGTGGGTTTTATTTATTTTATTGAATTTGTAAATTGTATCAAAAGCATAACCTGCTATCCTCAAACATTATAGTCTCTGTTTGGGTGGCACAGTGACATTTTTATTGATAATATATATTTTTATTATTACATTTACACTAAGCAAGCACCCTTATACTATGCATTAATCCTGATTGTCTACCAATTTTGGCTAAAGCTTCTCCAAATTAAATATGTAAAAATCATTATTAATTTATTACTAAGAAGCAAGCCATTACTGTGACACACCCACAGAGTCCCCTGGCTCAAAATAGAGCAAAAGTGAGTCAATTAATTAAAGCAATCACCGGCCTATATATTGGGTACAGAAAATATTAATTTTCTATGCACTTTATTGTGTTGTACATTTCATTTTATATAGAAAATTTTACCATTATTGCCCATCAGTCTACACTCAATAACCCACAATGACCAAGTGAAAACGTGCTTTCAGAAAAGTTTGCAAATATATAAAAAATCAAAGACAAATCTCTCGTTTATGTAAGTATTTTGGCCATTTGCTGTGGCATTCCAAATTGCAGTCAAATGCATCCTGTTTGTTTTAAATGTCCTTGAGATGTGTTGAGAACTTGACTGGAGTCTAACTGTGGCAAACTGAATTGAATGGATATTGTTTAGAAAGGCACACAGCTGTGTATATAAGGTCTCACAATTCACACTGCATATCAGAACAAAAAAACAAGCCATGAAGGTCCAAGGAACTCTCTATAGATCACTGAGATGAAATTGTGTGAGGCACAAATCCTGATAACAACAACAATTATTTATGTAGCACATTTTCATACAAATGATGTAGCTCAAAAGAGAAAAAAGACTAAATAATTAAGAAAATAGGATTAGGGAGCACTAATTAACCTAGAATAAAAGTAAGGTCCGATGGCCAGGGAGGACAGAATAAACAAAAAAAACTCCAGACGGCTGGAAAAAAAATCTGCAGGGATTTCTAGGCCACAAGACCGCCCAGCCCCCTCTAGGCATTTTACATAACATAAATGACCTCACAATCAGTCCTCATTGTATTCAGGGTTCACGTGAAAGAACGTGACGATGACGGTCATGTTGACTTCTGGCCTTTAATCCATCTATGTAGGGACATCACGGAACTTTGATCACAGAAAAACGGAAAAAGAACAGATAAGGGAATAAAACTATTTCTAAAACACAGTGGGTTCAATTACTGTGAAATGGAAGAGTCTGGGACCACCAAGAGTGGGCTATCTGGCCAAACTGAGTAATAGGGTAAGAAGGGAGATGGCCAAAGACCCAATGGCCACTCAGAGCTTCAGGCACCCTGTGCTGAGATGGAAGAAACTGTTGGGAGGATGATCAGCTCAGCAGCACTTCATTAATCAAGT
Source organism: Polypterus senegalus (assembly GCF_016835505.1). Taxonomy (NCBI): domain Eukaryota; kingdom Metazoa; phylum Chordata; class Cladistia; order Polypteriformes; family Polypteridae; genus Polypterus; species Polypterus senegalus. The sequence continues at coordinate 215,094,968 of NC_053156.1, forward strand.
GTTTATGTTAGAGAGCCTAAACAGAAGCCACTATTGACTAAAAGCAATCAATCAATCAATCAATCAACATTTATTTATATAGCACATATTCATACAAATGCACATGACAGTTTAAATGACTCTAAGAAAGCAAAGATAAAGTCTCTCTGATATGATGAGACAAAAAATGAACTCCTTGGGCAGAACTCCCTGCACTATGTCTGGCAAAGATCAGACTCTACTCATTACCTGCCTAATACCACTCATATGGTGAAGCATGTTGGTGGCAGCAACATGCTATGCTGGTGCTACTCAGTGACTGGTCAGAATTGAACGAACGATGAATGCAGATAAATACAGGGAACTCCTTGAATAAAACCTGCCCCAGAGTGCATGCAGACTGGGACTGAGGAGACAGTTCACCTTTCAGCATAACAATGACCCGAAGCATACAGCTAAGACAACGTTGGAGTGGCTTTGGGACTAGTCCTTGAGTGCTCCAGGCAAAGCCCAGAATTAAGCCCCATAGAACATTTGTGGAGATACCTGAAGATGGCAGTTTACAGATGCTTTCCATCCAATCTAATCAAGCTTGAGAGGATCTGCCAGTTAGAGTGGTTTAAACTTCCCAAATCCTGAAGACACAAAGCTGTAATTGCTGCCAAATGGGCTTCTATAAATTAATGAATTAAGTGTCTAATTATATGAATGAGTGATTTCAGTTTTTTTTTATTTTTAATACATTTGCAAACCTTTCTGAAAACGTGTTTTTACTTTCACATTATGGGTTATTGAGTGTAGATTGATGTGCAAAAATGTGAAATTTATCCATTTAAAATTGAATCTACACAATAAAATGTGCAGTAATTGATAGAGTCTGAATACTTTACGAATCTACTGCAAGTGAGGACAACAAAAATGAATCAGCTTAGAAACTATGTGGTTCCTACCGGAAAGCATGATGGGAGGTAATTTTTAGAAGACAGTGTTGTTGTCAGATGAGATGAATCCTGAATTTGTGAGCCAAAATTCAAAGTATTTTGTGTGGTACAAAAAACACTGCCTATAACACAAGAAGCCCTGATTCTGCAGTAAAGTACATAATTTTTGGGAATGGTTCTCATGGTAAAGACTTAATGTTGAGGGAAAAGCTGATGAAGGACAGTATAAGAAGACTAGCATAGTGAAACACCTGTTTATTAAAACATGCTTAATGATACAATGGTAAATTCATCTGCTTTAATCGCTTTCTGAACGTACAAACCTGTATTCAGTAAATATTCAGTGGATATGTGTTACATCTCTCTTTCTTTGTGCTTCTTCTTTTTTAGTTGGACATTCCATTCTTCTTGTGGCTATCGGACATTACGCCCTGGAAAGGGCGAAGACACTGTAGAAATGCATGTTTTACCACTTTATAGATATGTATAGATATTTTGCATGGCAGCTTGTTTTATTTTGATAAAACAAAATAAATTATTTTGGTTGTAAACACTAGGTGACACTAAGGACACAGGGTAAAAGCACTCAGAAGTATTTTAATTCTTTTTTCCTCCTTTTCAGTGCCTCCAAGCACCACAGCCACAATACAAACAAGTAAATCAATAATAATAATCACAATTCTCTCTCCTCCACACTCTCCCAGCAAATGTTGTCCACCTCCTCCTGATTCTGGCTCGCCTGCTGGATATTCCAAAATCCTTTAAATAGTCCTTGAAGTGCTTTTACTCTTCTGTCCATGTGACCTGCCAGCACTTCCAGGTCAGACAGAGAGTTAAAGTTTTTAATCTGCCCAGAGAATTTTTGGTGAAAATTTATTCTTCCACCATCTTCTCACAGCTTTCCCTGACGGCACCCACGGTACCCAGCGGGGCTGTGTTGCTGAACTCTATGTCCCATAGTGCCCTGTGGGAATCTGGAGCACCGTTGCAGTCTACGGGATCTGCCATCTAGCGTCTTCGGGGAGGCAGTGTCCTCGAAAAGCTGCCTTCCCCATCCTTCCATCTCAGGGGCGTCCCAGCTGGGTTAAGCTGCCAGTTGTCCCTTACAGGGTGCAAAATCATAATTCAACAGGATACTGATCTCAAGCAGTATGTCAAAGCAACAAGGGTAAAAAAAATTAAATCTGTGAGTGGCTTAGTCCAGACTTCATCATCCTAAGAAGTGATAGTATGACTTATAAATATTGGCTCATAGCATCTTTTGCAGTAAGTAAAGTCATGTATGAGATGGTTTGCTCACCATCTTGAAAAGAACACCCATTTCTGTGATACAACTGCACAACACACTGATGACCCGGTGCAAGAACAAGTGAAACATGTATGCACTACTTAGATTTAACAATTGATAGAAGTGGGTCTGTGGAGCTACTTTTATTTGTGAGATACTGCTTTGATAAATTTCAAGTCAATCAGTTGTGAAAACAAATTATGTTTAATTGTGCCAATTATGACCTTCATGTTAAAAAAGAATGTGGGTAAAAAAGTTTAAGAACTGTTTGTTTAAATAAATCATTTATATCAATTGTGAACAATGTTGCAATAACCAAAGAGAAAGGTTTGAATAAGCACACAACTTTCATAAACAGAATTGTTTATATAATGAAATACATTTAGTTTAAATACAAAAGATTCAACTGTAAATAAATGAGCAACTCTATACCGGAGAACAAGCATAAAATATTTTAATAAGATGAATTTCACAATTATGAAACTGGAGAAAGTTTTAATTTGTGTACTTTAATTGAACAGTATGCCGAGTTTTATTATCTTTTAAAACTAATTTTAATAGATTTACAAAATGAAATAATTGTTTATGGAATATGTTTTGTTTTCTGTTTACAACTCAGTACTGAACAACAAAGTAAACTTTGCACCCATCAAAAAAAATGACACTTTCCCTGCAATCATTGCTCTTGGCTCAAATTAACTGAGGTATATTTGTGACAATTTCTTTTATGCTCTTTCATCCTAGGTAGCTTTAACTAAATGACCGTGCTTGTGGTAAAATATTAGGAAAATGCTACCTGATAGTAACATTTTAAACACTGGAGGGAGAAGCTTCTTTTTTTCTTATTTTTGATTGTAACTGCTAGATGTAATTCTTTTTATTTATTTATTTCCAAACTCTCTTGAACTTGTAATTGTATTAAGCAAATTTGTAAATGAAAATGGTTAGGGTTAGGGTTATGTTAGGTTAGGTAGAATACCCAGAGGGGGCTGGGCGGTCTCATAGTCTGGAACCCCTGCAGATTGTATTTTTTTGTTCAGCCGTCTGGAGTTTTTCTTTGTTTTTTTCTGTCCTCCCTGGCCATCGGACCTTACTTTTATTCTATGTTAATGAGTTTTGTCTTATTTTTCTTATTGATTTATTTAGTCTTTTTTCTCTTTCTTCATCATGTAAAGCACTTTGAGCTACATTATTTGTATGAAAATGTGCTATATAAATAAATGTTGTTGTTGTTGCTGATGAAAAAGATTTGACAAAAATAGATATGCAAACCACACAATGTAACATTCTCCAAGCCTCTCAGTCCAATGTGTGAATGCCAGAGCCTATCCCAGCATCAAAGTAGTCAAAATGCTGTAAAACATAAAACAGTGGAAGAAGCCTGTTTTTTAATCAGTGTTGTTTAGTACTGTTTTTCAAGATTAAAGGATACTGCAAACTGTATGCAATGATTTTAATAATGTAAGTTAGAATTCTTCCACATTACTTAAGTAATTTATTTTGCTAACTTCTCAAAAATGACAGCAGGTGGAAACTTAATAGATCAACTTAACCACAAGGGGTCACTTTTGTGGCTTGGGACAATTTTTTTAGCTCTGTCCAATGTTAGAGTAGATTCTAATTTAAACTGTGTTTGCAGCCAAACTTTTATGAGTACATTCCTCTTTTTCTCCATTCAGTTTCTACATGTTTTCTACACAAAGAGCAAAGTAGTCATCTTAATTAGAGCATTAGACACTTTTCGACAAGAATAGATCATTCAGCCCAAAAGAGCTACCAGTCCTATTCACTTAACCTCCAAAATATCATCAAGCTGAGTTTTGAATGACCCTAAAATGTCTACAGTCTACCACACTACTTGGTAACTTATTCCATCTAACATTTGAGCATAATTCACCCTTAACAAGTTTCCAATTGTGTCCCCATTTTCTTGATGAACTCATTTTAAAGTAACACTTTGATCAATTGTATACATTTTCATAATTTTAAACACTTCGGAATCTTTTTAAGCACTTTTAAACAATTTTTAAATACTTGTGGTGTCACCATACAGATGTCACCCTTTAATCTCCATTTTGTTTAAACTAAAAAGATTTAATATTTCCTCGTAACTCATCCCCTGCATTCCTGGAATCAGCCTAGTTGCTCTTCTTTGGACCTTCTCTAGCACTTAATGGTTTATTAGATTTCAGCCTATTTAATCTGAACAGCACTTCTCCCTCTACAATTTTCAAACCTATCATTATCTCTTTAGTAGATTTTGTTACTCATAGGAGGTTATCTACTTCTTCACATGTAAGGAATAAATCTATTTTATTTATTTTAGAAATTACAATGGGAAAGTGGAAGCAGTGAATGAATAGTGGTCTCATGAAGATTCTCAACTGCAAAGAAGACTTTCAGACGCACAATAATATGGGAAAAAAGCTCAACAGCAGAAAAAAATCAACATACACTTCTTTAATTCTGGTGCAGCCTCTAAAAGAAGGAGGATAATATATAACTCACAATATTTATGTATTTAATCATTTGGCAAAACACAACAGGCCATGTCAAAATATTGCAAATTGTTTTACTCTTAAGTCAAAATTAATCTTACAGTAGTTATAGTCTATACAAAATACAGCATGTGCAACAATCAAATTAGATATTTAAAACCTTCTGTACCTACTTTTCCATTACAAATTCATCTGGCCCTAGGGTGTCAAAGATCAAAAGATAATAGGCAATAAAACAGTTTGGGGTTTCATATTTGTACCAAATAAAATATAAGTCTGGAAAGGGTATCCTTTTTTCATGTTTAGTGTTATTTGGTGTTTGTTATCTCCTGCAGAGGCCTTGTTGTGTACCGCATTGTTGTTCATATCTATGGACTTATTGTGACTCACCGTATATACCGCGGATAATTGATTTTACTGTATAATTTCTGGTATTTTATAATGTTGGTTGTATAAGTAGAATGCAGAAAACTCACGCTATTGGTCCAAGAGGTTATGATATGCTAATGCCCACCTGAAAGACTAACCATGGCGCACATTGCCTTTTCTTCTATGTGGGTGTGGCAATGCGCTGTGTCAGCGCATGCTCCTAACCTCTCTCTGTCTCTCTGTATTGTGCCTATGTGACCACACGGTAATACCCAAACTATTCCAAAGCAACGTTTGCAGTGATTTGTGTTTTTTGTATCTCACACCCTGATAGACCTTTATCGTAAGAGCATCCCTTATCTACGATGGAGCGTTCAATCAGAAGAAAATATGTAGCTGGCTTTAAATTAAATGTCATTGTAGTAGTTAAAGAAATTGGTAACTGCACTGCTGCAACAAAATGTGATGCATCTGAGAAACTGATGCGAGACTGGAGGAGGCAAGAAGATGTAAAAAAAATAAATAAATAAAAATTAAGTGTCACATTTTTGAATGGGCATATAAGTCGGGGTCTGATTTTATGATCAATTTTTTGGGTTTCAAGACTCGACTTATACATGAGTTAATACGGTACATGTACTGTAACTTCCTGGTATCTGAAATTAGGGATAGTCAGTGGTTATTATGGTTAGAAATTACTGGTACAAGAACCTTTGCTTCATGTTTTATTTTAATTTAGAATTTTTATTCCATCATGCACTTTTACTTTCTGTTTTCAGCCCTTACCTGTTTATATTGACTTAGTTTTGCAGGATCAGGTGTGATTCTCAAATGAGAATGCACATCTGGGAACAACCCGTTAAAAAGTGTATTGTGAATAGCAGTGAAGTCCTGCACTGCAAAGGCTACATCCACATTCTTCCTAAAACACCTGCCACTAATTTGTCTAGTTGGTGAATTTCAAACAACTCCCAGGGTTTCAAGGAGGCAGCAAAGGAAACTGAAAAAAAACTTGATGCTGAGAGAAAATAAAATGTTAAAATGACTATTATCCATTCAGGAGCTCAGCAGCACAAGGTAACTGAAGCTTAATAATGAATACCCTGTATGTATATTGTAATGAGTGCTGCAACAATGGAGGCAGACAGACAGACACACACGTGTAGACAGGGCCGTCTTAATGCACGGGCACGCTGGGCAGTTGCCCGGGGGTCCCACGAGCGTAGGGGCCCCATGCTAATCTATGTATTTTGTAACTTGCTGAGTAGTTGTGTAGGTAGGGGTCCCAGTGCACTGCTTTGCCCGGGGACCTATAATGCTGTTAAGACTGCACTGCATGTAGACAACTACAGCTACTGGGCTCCACACGTTTGAGAAGTGCCTCCGTCTGTTAAGGTATTTTTCTGTCATTTTACCTATTGTATCACTATATAATATAACAACAGCATGAAGAGTTTGAATAAGCATTTTGGTCCATGGATATGGCATGTTTGCATTTCCATTTACAAGTAATGTTAAATTAGTTTAGTTATTTGTTTAGATGTGCAGTTTGAAGGTGAATGCTGTGCAGCCACGTATGTGCATCTACTGGTGTCATTAGGCAGATTTGTTGATTCAGGTGTTTTGAGTACTGAAATCTGCTTCTCCTGTGGCTCTTCGTTATCAGCTCTCATAATGTCAGTCATTTTGATGGAGTGTGACACATCCCATTTTTGCAGTTAATACTTTCATGAATATAGTAGCCAGTTATTTCAGCCTTACACTATCTTGTAACGCTGAACAACTGGGAGCACACAGAACACCTGTGACACCATATTTGTCATGTTTACCACTTGTCCACTGATGCCGTCCAATGCCAATGTATAATCTGATACTGTTGAAAGGTTTTTCCCTTTCAAGTTTATTTCTAAAACAGGTTATGTTTATCTTTAAAATGTGCAATGTGCTCTCTGCAAACATGACACAAATTTAAATGTCTAATTGAATTTTTTAGAAGACTTTTCATCTGTTCACGTCTCGTTCTCTGTTGGAGCAGATTAATGAGAGCACTTCTGATCTTTGTAGCTGAAAACTACCCCCCTACTTTAGGTGCTGCCATCATGAGGCTTTGGATTGGTTTAGAAATGTGAAACTCAGTGAGATGTCTAATTGTCCCCATCCAATTTTAAGCCAAATTCAGTCATGGTTGTCTCTGGACATCAAGCTTCAACAAGACTAATATTGACTAAGTTTAATTTTTGGGTCCTTTTCATTTAAAAGTTTGCCTTTTCTGTCTACAGCAGTACAGTATGTCAGTGAGGTAGGGCATGTGTTCTATCATGCCCTGTGATGGACTGATGTTCAGCCCAGTGTTAACTCCTTGCCTTATGCTCATCCCTGACAGAACAGATTGTAGTTCATCATGATCCTGTTATTCATAAAGTCTTTTAAATAATACATTTGTCTTCTTTGATATTTGTATTTAACCCTCAAAAGATAGATAGGAAGCTAAAATATTTTATTCATTAGAAAGTTTAGGTATGTTAACCCTTTGTATATTATGAACTTTCACTCGATGGACCACTACTTATTTCAAATTCTCACAGTTTACATTTGCCACTAAAATGTAGCTTCCTAAGACTCCTGTAGGATTTTGCTCACCTCAGAATGATATACTCTACCAATTCATCACATGTAATGAATTAGTCTTGGTCTTGATCTATTTAACAAACAATGAACACCCTAGAAATATATGCTTATACTAATTATACTGTACATTCTCCCACCACTTTGGGGCTATGTGTTTAATTCTTGGATTGTGTTCAAAACAAAATCACCTTTATTAATATACCAATTGTGTGAATGGAGGTCTAGTCTCAATAACAATGAAAGTTCATCACTTTGCCCTCTTGAAGTTAACCGGCACACCAATGACCTCAAGGAAGTTTTTTTACAAAAAAAAAAAACAAAATGCTGACCAAAGTCTTCCTCTTCCTGCTCATATCAGTGCTGTCTGTTCTGTAACTGTTGACATTACAAATTGTTTTATTCTTCTAGAAGAATTCCTCATAAAACAGTTCTGTTCAACTGACTGTAAAGAAGCTTGCCCTGAACTCACACATGTAAGCAAGCTGTTTTTTCCACATAGACCAAAAATGTTTTATGAACCTCTTCAGTGTACAGCATGCAGACATTATTGCATAAGATATGTAATGGTCTCATACACCTCCAAGTTATTGGCATGCCTATTCTTTATGCCTTAAGTGACAAATTAGTTTTGGTTAATTATTCTTTTTGTGCATGGTGTATTTTGTTTCTTTTTTGTTGAAATGTATTGAACTTAGAGATCCATTCATCCATCCATCCATTATCCAACCCGCTATATTCTAACTACAGGGTCATTGGGGTCTGCTGGAGCCAATCCCAGACAACACAGGGCACGAGGCAGGAAACAAACCCCAGGCAGGTCGCCAACCCATGAACTTAGAGATGTCATGGAAAAATATAAAACACAATACAATTGACTGCACAATCATACAACATTTTCAAAAGACAATTATTATGCATTAACTATGTGGTATAAAAGACCATTATGAAGTAGTTCTGCAAATATTTTATATAAAACATTACCAGGAAATTAGAACAGAGGAAGAGACCTGAAAGGCTTATTTTACAACATTTAAAAATTCTTTTTTCTGGTTTTAGATTATGTAAGGCATTGCTTTCCAGGTGAAAGGTGGGTTAACATTTTTTGAACTGAGCAAAATAAGTTCAAAAACTTGCAATGTCATTTATGAAATCACAGTGAATTTCTCATTACATATTATTATCCCATCTTGTGTTGCTCTGAACATGACCTTTAAATATTTTAGTAATAATGGTGAGTCCAAAAGAGTCCAATAAGCAAACGTTTTTCCCAGAAACAGCCTTAGTTTAGGGTAATCCCAAAACATGACTTAGCAAACTGGGTGCTTAATGGCATCATTTATAGTTAAGGTCCAGTCCCTGATATAGTTTGAATAATAGTAATCTTGAAAAGATTTGTATAATATATAATTTTAAGCTGAATTACACCAAGCATTGCAAAGACTGATAAAGACTGTATATTATACAGTAAGTAAATCCCATACCTATAGATTGAGAGATCCCTTTCCAATTATTGCCTAAGATTGCGTAGAGGTGTAATTAGCTGATAAAGTCTGGATATCTCCTCATTACTCACTAAAATATATTCATGAAATAGCAGACTGCAGTCTGTGTCTCATACTCAGGTTAAACCACATTCAGAAGTGAGTCAGTGTTTAAATACTATGCTATATTTCAAGGCAGATTGTAAATCTTCTGCGGAAGGGGCTTTATCACTTAGCATTTATACACCCACATGTGTAGCTAATATAATCTATATGCTGTTTTCAGAAAAGAGAAGCTTGTAAAGTCAAAACATAAAAGCCATATCACACATCCAGTCTCAAAAGCTTCTGAATGTGTTAGCGCAGTCAAAATGTAATTTCCCAACATTTCTTATATGTTATGTAGGGGGTGTTTATTACAACAACAACAACATTTATTTATATAGCACATTTTCATACAAATAATGTAGCTCAAAGTGCTTTACATGATTAAAAAGAGAGAAAAAAAGACAACTGCGTTGGGCTGGCACCCTGCCCAGGGATTGTTTCCTGCCTTGCGCCCTGTGTTGGCTGGGATTGGCTCCAGCAGACCCCCGTGACCCTGTAGTTGGGATATAGCGAGTTAGATAATGGATGGATGGATGGAAAAAAAGACAAAATAAGAATTAAAATAAAAGAACATTAATTGACATAGAATAAGAATAAAGTCCGATGGTCAGGGAGGACAGAAAAAACAAAAAAAAAAAAACTCCAGACGGCTGGAGAGAAAAAATAAAATCTGCAGGTGTTCCAGACCATGAGACCACCCAGCCCCCTCTGGGCACATTAGAACAAAAGACGAAACAACCAAGCCTAATTACTGGTCGTGCAAGTAGCAATTATTTTGATAAACTATACTGAGACTTACAGCAAGAGAGCACTTTCTCAGTGGGACATCAGACATCTTTAGAATCAGTTTCAGCATCCCCTGGTGGCTCACTTCCAGCACAATCTGGTACAGTCTGAAAGAGACAGTTCTTCAAATATGACTTCACTTCAAAGGCAAACAAAAGGCAATTCAAAACACAAAGGAGTCACTCCTAAACGTTTCATTTATCATGAGCAGTTAGAGTTTCATAAATTTATGGTACTTCACTATTTTGTTTCCAAACTAAACTTTGAATACATTTTTATAGTTGCTCCTGTCCTGATTAAAGTTGGGAACTGTTTGACTAATTTTTTTAGTCTGTGTTGATAGAAACAGTAGAATGCCCAGTGAAGGGCCATATGTGGTGCTGTTTTGAATCTCCCTAGTTGAACCAACTAAGATCACCCTTTTCCTTACAATCCGCCAATTCTCTTATTGAACAAAGTGACTGTCATTAACAGGTTCAAATGACCATTTACATTTTTCTTCCTGTAAACCAAATGCCAGAGGCATAGTCATTTTCCAAAGTAAAGCAATTAACAGATAATGACTCAATGGCTCATTTGATTGCAAGGTGTTCATTCTGTACAACTGAACAGTTTCTACCTCCATTTAAAAGTTTGCAACACCTTGCTTAAACTGTGAAGTACTTGTCTCTGAAATAGAAAGATGCTGGGGGAGGGGGTTTTTTAGGTCTGTGAACACCTATTCATAATAATAAATCCGTAACATGTAACAATTTTTTTGTCCTTTTGTTAAATCATGGTGCTTTTACAGGCTGCACAGTTTTAAATAATTTCCTGTAATGACTGTGTAGTCCAAAAAAAGCATACTTTTTTCTAGGTTTCAGAATGTGGATACACCCCTATTTTTCACATTTGTGGTTTAATTAATCCATTACCCACTAACTATACAAAACAGTGAGTGACATTACATAGACTACATTTATTATTGTAAATAAATGAAATGGGTTTCCAGTCGTTTGGTTAAAATTACAGCATATATTACACCCAGACTTGATTAATTATTCTCTGAAATTTTACAGCTTCTCCATAAAGCCAAAAAGGTAATCTTACTTGTACAATATATTGAAGGCTGAAAAAAATCTTTTTTTCATAACTTTTCCCATTGGTATTTGCCAGTGTTCCCTTTGTTAAATGGTGCGACTCAAACCACTTACACCTGAACACCAGAAAAACCAAGGAGCTGGTGATGAATTTCAGGAGGCCCCTCATGAACCCCGTGATTATCAGAGTTGCAGAGGGTACAGACCTATAAATACCTGGGAGTGCAGCTGGATGATAAATTGGACTGGACTGCCAATACTGTTGATCTATGCAAGAGAAGACAGAGGCGACTATACTTCCTTAGAAGACTGGCGTCCTTTAACATCTGCAATAAGATGCTGCAGATGTTCTATCAGACGGTTTTGATGAGTGCCCTCTTCTACATGGTGGTGTGCTGGGGAGGCAGCATAAAGAAGAAGGACACCTCACTCCTGGACAAACTGGTGAGGAAGGCAGGCTCTATTGTAGGCACAGAGCTGGACAGTTTGACATCCATGGCACAGTGACGGGTGCCGAATAGGCTCCAGTCAATCATGAAGAATCCACTGCATTCACTGAACAGTATCATCACCAGACAGAGGAGCAGCTTCAGCGACAGACTGCTGTCACTGCCCAGCTCCACTGACAGACTGAGCAGATCGTTCCTCTCCCACATTATGTGACTCTTCAATTCCACTCGGTGGGTTAAACGTTAACATTATACAAAGTTATTGTCTGTTTTACCTGCATTTTTATCACTCTTTAATTTAAAATAGTTTTTTCTCGGTATGCTGCTGCTGGAGTATGTGAATTTCTTCTTGGGATTAATAAATTATCTATCTATCTATCTATCTATCTATCTATCTATCTATCTATCTATCTATCTATCTATCTGGTGGACATTTTAGATGAGTATTAACAGTCTGGACTTTTTCTAAAATCTTGTTGAGACATTGCATGGCATATGAATCAGATTTGTACACTTTGTTCAAATGGATAAACTCTAAACAGAAATGTATTGGGAATCATTACAATTGGGCTGCACTATTTGCTACATGATTTTGTAATAACACTGAGGTGAATCTATTTGATTTTTTGTGAATGGGATTCTAAAAGGATGTATCTGGATCTGGTTCAGCCACTACAATCATATCAGGATTACTTTAACATAAACCTTTATTTCCTTTTTTAAAACACAAGTAAATGTTCCTTTTTCAAGGTGGTTAAATTGTTTCACATGTGAGCTATAGGTGCTTTTTTTTCACTGATTAGCAGGGGAGATCAGGAAATGACATTTCAACCAAAAACAAAGCAAAGGGTCAAAACCAAAAGTCACACTCATTTTAAGTCAATGCCAATACATGAACCAAATAATCAGGGGCAAAATGTATCAGCCAAAGATTGTTGCTATACAAAATGCACTATGTAACAGCAATTTTTAATAGAAAGGGAATTGGTAACATTCACAATGTCAAAAAAATGTCTAAAGTTGTAACTGAGAAGATGTGAAATAAATAAACAAATCTCAGAATGTGAATCAGGAATCAAACATAGGAAACAATGTATGAATTCATAGCCAAAAAGGGACACATAACCAGAACTAAACTGAACAGACATTAAACAGTCAAGGAACAGAAATAAAAATTTTAACCAGAAAGTACCAACAAGAAATTTGGACAAGTATTTTACCTTCTTTTTCAAATTTATGCCATTTTTACTTTCTTGGTCATTTTTGACTTTCTCGCTCCCTCAATAAGAGGTCTGTCATAAGAGCAGACAATATGGACAGTTTTTCCTGAAAGCTGTATGTGACACTATTTTCTACTTTTTACTTTCTTGATAGACTGAAACCAGTGGAGGCTTGAGAAGATTCTCTATAGCCAAATTCATGTGACTTGATAAACCCAAGCTGTCAGCTTGTCATGTGCAACACATCTCATCTCTTTTAACATTTTGTAAAATCTCTCCATTAATCTATTGGTTTCTGCGTGGTAAATGTCTACTGTTAATTTCTTTTATGTAAGCACCTTACACAATTACTTGAACAGTTTAGAAGTTTAAAGAGTATCTTGTTCTGTCAGTATCTGACATCGGCTAATGCTTTTGTCAGGCTGGCAGAGTTGGCTTTTCAGAAGACACAACTATAGGAAACTAAGCTGAATAATCTGTTACTTCCAAAATATGCAATTACCCCTAGAAGTTGCACTGACAATAAAGACATGCCCAGTCTTTAAATGGAGATCTTGATAATTGATATTACAATCAGAAAGGCACAAGACAGGTATTATGTAGAAATTTTTTGGCAGCTTGGACAACTTTTACAAAAGTGATTTGTGTCTTTATGGAGGTTCACACACCAAAAACATTTCAAAATGTGCTGACTTCCTTTATTGACTTCCAAATGTCCTCTGAGTATGTGCAAGTGAGCATGGTGCAGACATGTCTCCTTTCAAGCCAGGGGCACAACTAATACTTAGTGTTTTTTGGTAATTGTGTCATTTCAATGGGACTTTGGCCACCTCATTCCCCAGACCTGTCACCTCCAGATTTCTTCCTTTGGGCAGTGCTGAAAGGAAAAGTGTACAAGAACAAGCTTTGTAAACTGCAACAATTACAGTGAAACATTGAACAGGAAATTGCTGCCTTCACCCTTACAATGCTTGCGGATACCTTTGTCAATATGGTGTGCTATGTCGATCTGTGGTTGCAAGAAGCAAACGTGACTGGATCACTTACACGTCTGTCAAGGTATTTATGTCGTATGCATTGCTTCATTATTACACATCATAACCTAGTGCCCCACTAATTAGAATCTCCCTCTATTAGTTTGTAACTGCAAGAAACTGAATATTTACATATGTGTTAGAAGCTGTTTCCAAATTTTAAATTCGTTTGACATATTCTAAGGCAAAAATGTTTAAGATTTCATTTATTGGGCTTCATACTGAACAATACTCTCAGCTCTTACAAAATAGGTTTTACTTATATTTAGGTGTAGCATTTAAAAATGTTTTTGCAGCCATCATAACCATTGACATGGGGTAAGTAACAGATAATAAAATTATCATTCCTTTAACCATCAGCTGACTTGTAAGCTGTTTAAAATCCATTTATACATTATGAGGGACAGATGGCATCCTTACCTGACCATGATGCCCTCATGATGGAAGGACAGGGGAGACAGCTTACACAGGACTTTGTCTCCCCCAGGCTTGAATCCTCACATGGCTGCCCACAAGGCTATTGTAGTCCTGGGGGGATAGTCTTATTAGGTTCGGATTTTTGCTCTGTAGGACTCCATCCTCACCTGGAAGTGCTTCAGAGCTGCAGTGTCATATCACCAGAAGGACTCCCAGAGATTACATAGAAGGACCTGCCTGCCTCACATCAACAAGCCAAAGTTGAGTGGAAGGTGGATGAAGCTTGCAAGGAGGAGTGAAGGAGGCAACAGAAGACAGAGGAGAAGACAATGAGTTGTGCTATGATTGTGCATAATTGTACTTGTGAGTGTGGTGGTGGGAAACTGCGCTGAAAGCGTGCTTTGTGCAAATGAAAGACATAGCAAAAGTGATTACAGTAATCCCTCCTCGATTGCAGGGGTTGCGTTCCAGAACCCCCCATGATAGGTGAAAATCCATGAAGTAGAAACCATATGTTTGTATGGTTATTTTTATATATTTTAAGCCCTTATAAACTCTCCCACACTGTTTATAAATATTCCCCGCACAGTTATACAGCATAAACCCTTTATATTCTCTTAATTATTAGGTAAGATTCGTTGAAATTATGTATGTAAACACACTGTTTATATACTACTCACAAACATACAAATCGTATATCAATGAGGAATTTTATTTAATAAGTAATACAGTTTTAAACATACTGTAATTGATTAGGTAATTGTGAGAAATCAGTCTTGAAGAAAATAACTCCAAACAAAACAGATAAAGATTTGGAAATCGTCCCCGTATATTGTTGTCCAGACAATAATAAAGAAACGGATTCTAAAGACTTTTCACTACATACACTGTGTGCACAATTATTAGGCAAGTGAGTATTTTGACCATATCATCATTTTTATGCGTATATTCCAACTCCAAGCTGTATTAACTTGAATGCTTATTGGATTTAAGCACGTCAGGTGATGTGTATTTGTGTAATGAGGGAGGGTGTGGCCTAAGGAGATCAACACCCTATATCAAGGTGTGCAGAATTATTAGGCAGCTAGTTTTCCTCGGGCAAAACGGGCCAAAAAAGAGATTTAACTGACTCTGAAAAGTCAAAAATTGTAAAAAGTCTTTCAGAGGGATGCAGCACTTTTGGAATTGCTAAGATATTGGTGTGTGATCACAGAACCATCAAACATTTTGTTGCAAATAGTCAACAGGGTCGCAAGAAACGTGTTGAGAACAAAAGACGCAAATTAGCTGCCAAAGATTTGAGAAGAATCAAACGTGAAGCTACCAGGAACCCATTATCCTCCAGTACTTTCATATTCCAGAGCTGCAACCTACCTGGAGTGCCCAGAAGTACAAGGTGTTCAGTGCTCAAAGACATGGCCAAGGTAAGGAGGGCTGAAACCCAACCACCACTGAACAAGAAACATAAGTTGAAACGTCAAAACTGGGCCAAGAAATATCTGAAGACAGATTTTTTTCAAAGGTTTTATGGACCGATGAGATGAGAGTGACTCTTGATGGACCAGATGGATGGATCTGTGGATCAGTAATGGGCACAGAGCTCCACTCCAACGTGGAGGTGGGGTACTGGTATGAGCTGGTATTTTTAAAGATGAGCTAGTTGGACCTTTTGCATTGAAGATGAACTCAAAATCAACTCCCAAACCTACTGCCAGTTTTTTGAAGACACTTTCTTCAAACAGTGATACATGAAAAAGACCATGATTTTTATGCAGGCCAATGCTCCATCACTTGCATCGAAGTTCTCCACTGCGTGGCCAGCCAGTAAAGGCCTTAAAGATGAAGAAATAATGACATGGCCCCCCTTCCTCATCTGACCTAAACCCTATCGAGAACTTGTGGGCACTTCTTAAACGCTAGATTTACGGGGAGAAAAAACAATACACCTCTCTGAAGAGTGTCTGGGAGGCTGTAGTCACTGCTCCACAAAAGCTGATCGTCAACAGATCAAGAAACTGACAGACTCCATGAATGGAAAGGCTTATGACTGTTATTGGAAAGAAGGGTGGCTATATTGGTCATTGATTGATTGATTGATTTTTTTTGAAATGCCAGAGATGTTTATTTGTAAATTTTGAGGTGTTTGTTTATTATTCTCACTATAACAGATGAAAATAAACAAGTGAGATGGGAAAATTTTCATTTTTCCTTTAGTTGCATAATAAATCTGCACACTAATAGTTGCCTAATAATTAACATATGTATTCCCCTGATGATGTTCACACTCACATTTCCGTTGTGAAACATTCAGGTTTCAGGTTTATTAACATTTTGGATTGACTGATAGCACTGTGTTTGTTCCATATTAAAATTAATCCTCAAAAATACAACTTGCCTAATAATTGTGCACACAGTGTACAGTAGAATGTTTTACTGAAGACAAAATGGCGTTTTTATAGTACAAGGAATGATGGGACAGGAAATGGTCGGCAGGAAGTGACGATTCGAGACAGGAGGCAGAACCAACATTATCAGAAGTCAACAGAAGTTAAGGATTGTGAACCCGGAAGTGACGTTGTCATAATTGACCGGAAGTGACGTCACTGTGGCCATTTTGAACCCGGAAATGGAGATCTTTACTTTTCTTCTGATTTTCTGTAGAGGTAAAGAGATTCAGGTAAGTACACATGTGATGACCCTCTGTCTCATGATAATTCACTCACCTTTAGGCTCTTTGACTGCCTCCAACTCGCACGTGTGTGACATGACCCCCCATTCAGCCCAGACCCATCAGGTCGGGTGACCTGCACCGAGAGGTCATGGACATGGGAGAGAGCATCTGCGTTGGCCTGAAAGGAACCTCTATGATAAGTGACACTAAAATGATACGGTTGAAGATCTAGAAACCACCTAGTGAAGCGAGGATTAGACTCCCGATAAAGAGACATCCACTGCAAAGCAGCATGATCCGTCACCAGAGTAAATTCACGCCCCAATAGGTAGTACCTCACTCACGTGATAGCCCACTTAATTGCCAAGGCTTCTTGCTCCACCGCAGCATACTTGGTCTCCCGGTCCAGCAGTTTCCAGCTTAGATACATAATGGGGTGTTCAGCACCGTCGACAAATTGCCTCAGCACAGCACCCAATCCTGTGGCCGATGCGTCGGTCTAGAGGATAAAAGGAATTGAAAAGTCAGGAGATTTCAATAAAGGTGCTGACGTAAGGGCAAATTTTAAGTCACTGAATGCTTTATCGACCGAATCATCCCATACCACTTTTAAAGGTGCTCGTTCCCTTGTTAAATTAGATAAGGGCGTAGCAATTTCAGAGAAATGAGGTACAAAATGTCGATAGTAACCTGCCAATCCCAAAAATGCTTGTACTTGCCACTTATTTATTGGACGGGGCCAATTCATGATGTCATCAATTTTATTACATTGTGGTTTAACAACACCCCCACCTACTAGGAAGCCTAAATATCTGGCTTCCCTCAATCCGAAAACACACTTCGGATTAATACGAAGACCTGCTGATGCCAGCATGGAGAGTATCGTTTGAACCTGCCTCACATCATCCTTCCATGTGCTGGAATAAATGACTATGTCATCCAGATAGGTGGCACAATATGAATTGTGGGGTCACAGCAGTGTGAACAGTACCCTGTGCCCCGTGCAAACCAAAAGGAAGGAACCTGTATTGCCAATGTCCACTGGGTGTACTAAAAGAGTTTTTTTCTTTAGCGGAATCTGTTAAGGGAATTTGCCAATACCCTTTTGTCATGTCAAGAGTAGTTAGGAATTGAACTTTCCTCAGCCGATCGAGTAAATCAGCCACTCGCGGCATGGGATATGCATCAAATTTATAGACCTGATTAAGTCGACGAAAGTCATTACAGAACCTGCATGACCCATCAGATTTAGAAACTAAGACAATTGGACTAGACCAAGGGCTATAACTTTCTTCAATAACCTCTAATTCTAGCATTCGTCTAATCTGTAACTCTACTTCCGCTTTCTTTGCTTCCGGGAGCCTATAGGGTCTCTCTCTGACAATCACCCCAGGGTCAGTAATGATATTATGAACAATCAGTGCAGTTCGTCCTGGTACTTCATCCACAACTTTGGGTTCAGACAAGATAGCCATTTCGAGATCTTGTCATTGTCCATACGTCAAATTAGGATCAAAATTAAGATGGGCACATGACATAAAAAGTGAACTAGGCTGTCCGGAGGAGGGATTAAGATCTCTTTCCTTCCACAGTTTCAGCAAATTAATATGATAAACTCATTCACTCGGTTGACGATTAGGTTGTTTAACCAAATAGTCAACGAGTCCTTTCCTTTTCTTAATTTCATAAGGGCCTTGCCAATGTGCTAACAACTTTGAATGAAAAGTTGGGACTAATACCATAACACGATCACCTGGGACAAACTCCTGAATGGTGGTATTTCTATTGTAATAATGTGACTGCTCTGCTTGTGCTTTCTCCAAATTCTCTTTTAGAATGGGTCTAATTTTCTCCAATCTATCACGTAATTGCGTGATATATTCAAGAATGTTTGAAGTAGGGAGGACCTCCTCTTCCCATTCTTCTTTTAGCATATCCAAAAGCCCTCTGGGTTGTCTTCCATACAATAATTCAAAAGGAGTAAACCCCATAGAGGTCTGAGGAACTTCCCCATAAGCAAACAAAACGAGAGGAAGCAACTGATCCCAGTTCCTTCCATTCTCTTTAACTACTTTGCGTGACACCTGTTTTAACGTTTGATTAAAATGTTCTACCAGCCCATCAGTTTGGGGATGGTAGACAAACATTTTCAGATGTTTTATTCTGAGTAATTTGGCGACTTCCATGAACGTTTCTGAAGTGAAGGGAGTCCCTTGGTCCATTAAAACCTGTTTTGGGATCCCAACTAACTCCTGTGAGATATTTTTAGTATTAGCTGAGTGCAAAGGAACAGCTTCAGGGAAGCAAGTGGCATAATCCACTAGGACTAAAATATATTTAAAGCCTTTTAACGAGGGTTCTAGGGGTCCTACGAGATCAATATCTACTCGCTCAAAAGGAATATCAATAAGGGTAAGGGGATCGAGAGGAGCTCTAGTCCTTCTTGGAATCTGGCGAAGTTGGCACACGACAGGAAGCGCAAAATCACCAGACCTCCTCATTAACTCTCGACCAATAAAATCTGAGCTTTATTCTCTCCAATGTTTTATTGGTGCCTAAATGGGCTCCTAGAAGGTGAGCATGTGCCAATTCACACACTTTTCGCCCTTTTTTGCTTGGAATCAGCAATAACGCTCGCACTTCACCTCTGTTATCTGCCACTCTATATAATAATTCATTTTTAATTACAAAGAACGGCATCGGTAACATGAGATCTAGGTTTATATAACGCTAGATACTACTGCATTCGTAGTGAATTTTAAGGAATCATCGTTCCATTGCTCTCTTTTAAAAGATGATGGTGTTAATAGGAATTGGGCAGTTAAATCTTGAATAGGGTCTTGTTCGACCTCAATGGGAGGGGCTTTTGCCTCCACGTCCTCCACGTTAACTGTACTAGCTCCCGCAGAGGATGATGGGACATCGATTTCTTCGCATTGGGTACCCGTATTGGTCCGTGCTACTGTGGAACACGGCCTGGAGGCATTCGGAGGAGTATTCTCCATTACTAAGCCCAAATACTTCTTAGGTACAGTTACGTTGTTACCGCTGGTAATTTTATTCCAATGTCTTCCTAAGATGTCAGGTAAAGGGGGATCCGGTAATACAGCCATAGCCATATTGTTAAATTCTGATTCACCGTCACCACACATCTGGATGTTTTATAACACCGGATGTCCCCATGAATACATTTTAGAGTAGTTTTAATTTTAGTCCATAAAACAGGCAGCAACAATAGAAATGTTACTCCCGGAATCAAACATTGTCCTTACCTTCCTGTCATTTATAATAACTGCACCTTTATATGGAAGAGACAAAGGGTTAGTCACTGTGGCACAATAACTTTCTCCCTTTACTAATGAACAATCCATGCGTTCGTAGGTACAGTTGGGAGACAGATGTCCGATCTCCCCACACTTGAAACAGCGGGGAAGACTGGCTGTTCTGTCTCTTTTACAGACGGCAGGTTTGGGAGTTTTCCGGGTGGGCTCAGGGGCTACCCCACGTACCTGTTGGGTTCGACGAGAAAACCGTTCAGACCACCCCAATTTACAGGCTGCCCAATGATGCTCTGCGATTTTTATCAAGGAATCCATGTCCTCAAAGTTATGTTTCCGGACTTGCTGGGAGATATGGTCAGGGAGGGCATGCACAAATGTCTCACATGCTAAGAGCTCAGCCATCTTATGTGAGGAATTAATGTCTGGCCTTAGCCAGCAACAGACTTTTCCCAAGGCTTCAAAGTC
This sequence comes from Polypterus senegalus, assembly GCF_016835505.1. Taxonomy (NCBI): domain Eukaryota; kingdom Metazoa; phylum Chordata; class Cladistia; order Polypteriformes; family Polypteridae; genus Polypterus; species Polypterus senegalus. The sequence goes on from NC_053156.1 coordinate 215,115,662, forward strand.
CTGAGTTCGTAATGGCCTCTCCGGATCAAATTGCCACTCCCTCCATTCCCTCGCCTGCTGTTCCGGAGATATGCCATAGCTTTTGAAGACCTCCAGTTTTAGAGCATTGTAATCAGCAGCCTGCTCCTCAGTTAAGTCATAATAAGCTCTCTTCGCCGTCCCCTTCAGATAGGGAGCCAGTTGGTATGCCTATTCCGTCCTCGGCCATGCGTTCCACTTAGTGGCATGCTCAAAAATCATAAAATAAGTTTCAATATCATCTAATTCAGTCAGTGTCATCAACTGAATAGGCTGTGACCGAGTGACCTCCATCCGTACTACAGCATCGGAACGAGCCTCAGCTCCCGCTAGTTGGGTCCACGTTTCGCCCACCTGTATTTTCAAGGTGCGGAGATCGCCCATAATGGTATTCAAGACTGTGTTGAGGTCCTGTTCTTCTCACATCTTTTATACATTGAAAAAACAATCCTGCCAACTACGGCAATTGTGAGAAATCAGTCTTGAAGAAAATAATTTGGGGATCGTCCACGTATATTGTCGTCCAGACAATAATAAAGAAACGGATTCTAAAGACTTTTCAATACATAGAATGTTTTTCTGTAGACAAAATGGCGTTTTTATAGTACACGGAATGATGGGACAGGAAATGGTTGGCAGGAAGTGACAATTGGAGACAGGAGGCAGAGCCAACGTCATCAGAAGTCGACAGAAGTGAAGGATTGTGGAACTGGAAGTGACGTCATCGTAATTGACCGGAAGTGACAACATCACGGACATTTTGAAATGGAGATCTTCACTTTTCTTCTGACTTTCTGTAGAGGTAAAGAGATTCAGGTAAGTACCACATGATGACCTCTGTCTCTTTGACTTCCTCCAACTGCACGTGTGACAGTAATATAAAAATAAGTGAAAAATCTATAGCATGTAAATTCTGTACATAAAACCAAAATTTTATTTTAAAGATACTGTAGAGCATCTCCGATATCACATATGTTACAGCCATTACAATAGACAGGCCACCAGCAATAAATACCTACAATGCAAGAAAAATTATATAAAATGTGTGTACAGTTACAATAAATGTACGTTCATGTACTAAGTACGTAGAAAATTAGTTATGCGTACTCACCAACAATGACACAACGACTTGTCCGATAACAATGACATTTACTGTACTGTCACAGCTCTTCTAAAGGAGCCTCTTCAAGCAACTGTGTAGCACCGCCATCGTCATCTAGACTTTCTTCTTCCACTGAAGTCGTACTAGGCAGTGTTTTGCGGGTGAGGAACATCGTGATGGGCAGTTGCTGGCACTGCTTTTTCATTTGTGTAAAGAGGTTCTTATAACCTTATAATTCTTAATTATATAATTAATTAATATATATATATAATATAATATATATAATATATATATATATAATATAATATAATATAATAAATTATAATTATATAATTCTTATATATCCGTGGCGCCGTTAAGAGCATTTTTAAATTGCAAAGAACGAATCATTTGTGGGTCCCATTCTTCAACTGATGCCTGGAGATCTTTTTCCATTCGTAGAATGGTTGTGAGACGCTCGAGAGTTAGGCCGACATCTTCATCTTGCTGTGCTGGGTCTTCTTCTTCTTCCTTGCTTGCTGACTTGGTCATCTCGGCCAAATCTTCATCGCTCAGCACCTCGGAGTGGGCATCGAGCAGCTCGTTGACGTCATCACAGGTCATGTCGTTGAATCCTTCTCCTCCTAGTAGTTTTGCCAGCCTGACTGCCTTGTCAACCGCTGAGTGCTGAATTTCTTCTGCAGAAAGGCCCTTATTGTTGTGCACAACTTCTGGCCACAATTTCTTCCAGCAGGCATTAACCGTCCCTTTCTTCATATCGTTAAGGGCCTTCTGCATGTTCACCATACACGATGTGATCATGTACTTACGCCAGTACTCCTTTAGGGAAAAGTCATCGTCCGTGTCCATTGCCTCGACCATGTGTTGCAGGCTGTTCCTGGTGTACAATGCCTTGAAAGCCCGGATAACTCCTTGATCCATTGGCTGAATCAGTGACGTCGTATTCGGCTGCAAGAAATCTATTTTTACGCCTTGGTAGGATAGATCCAAGGGATGACCTCCAGCAATGTTCAGAAGTAAAAGGACTTTGAACTCCAGCCCTTTCACATTGGTGAAACCAATTCGACGTTAGGCGTTTTGCAACGCCAGGCCTTCGGGTTGTGCATCCAGTACACAGGCAGCAGGTTTTTATTCTTTTTTTTCAGGGCCCGGGAATTTTTGGACTTATAAATGAGCCCAGGCTTTATCATAAAGCCCGCAGCATTGCCGCACATGATCAGCGTGATGTGATCTTTGTGAGCCTTAAACCCTGGGGCTTTTGCCTCTTCCTTCATGATAAAAGTACAAGACGGCATCCGCTTCCAAAATAGGGCTGTCTCATCCATATTAAACACGGTTTCAGGCTGATATCCACCTTCCTCAATGATCGCCTTGAATGTGTCGGCAACATATTTCTCAACTGCGGCCTTGTCTGCGGAGGCAGCCTCTTCTTGTAGGTTCACACTGGCCAAATTGAACCTTTTCTTGAATTTTTCAAACCAGCCCTTGCTGGCAGTAAATTCACAGTTCTCGCCGGGGTATTCAGCAGAAGTTCCATGTTGAGAGACGTCGTCTAAAGCATCTCCAGCAAAGTTGCTTGGCCTTTTCTCGGATGATATTGGTGTCCACGGGGATGTTCTTCTTCCGGCAGTCTTCGATCCAAATCCCTAAATCAGATTCCACTTGGACTACCGCCTTATTACGTCCACTTACAATTCGTTTCGCACCCTAGTTAAAAGACAAGGTGATCGTAGATTGTATATTCTTTTTATCCTTCCTAATATAACGAACCGTGGACTTGTTGATGCCGTAGTGGTGTCCTACAGTGGCATAGCTTTTCCCTTCCATCAATATGTCCAACAATTTTACCTTTTCAGCAATTGTTAGCATCTTCTGTTGGCGCTTGGGCACGGCCCCAAAAGCAGTAGCAGGAGCAGATCGTTTTGTAGACATAACGAAGGGCTTGACTACAGTACGCACAAAGAGATGCGTTGATGTTGAATGAGCAAGACGAGATGCCGGCTTTAAGCGAAATCGAATTCTGCACTCCCTGTCGCAGAACCAATCAGCACCCAGGAGCTTAACCTTGTGCTCTGATTGGGTAGCTTCTCAGCCATCTGCCCATAGCGTCCTTGTTTGAAATCAAATGGGCAAACCAACTGAGGAAGCATATATATGTACCAGAAATAAAAAGACCGCAGACTGAAGAAAGGATGGCGTCCTGAACAGGAAAAAAGAGACATGATCACATTGTGAAATGGAAAGAAAAACTTTGATGAAGCTTAAAGTAAGATGGAAAGCTTAATGGTTATACCTAATAATGATAATAATAATAATATATGTTCAAAGTTCACATTATTTCAGATGACTACCCTCTTCAATTAAAAAAAGAATAGTTTCCTGACCATCAGCAAAAGCCAAGTCACTAGGAATAGCAAAAAAAAAAATTGTTCTAATGCAGGAATGTTTTACTCAATTGTGTATAGTTTGTTAAGAGTAAGCAGCTCTGGTGACCTAATAATTATATTATTACTTGTTATTTGACTGATATGTTTATCCAAGGTGACTTATAACGATACGATTACTTACATTTCTTTTGTTTTTTCCAGTTGGAACACAGGCAGCTGAAGTGGCCTGTTCATAGTCACACAGTGTTAGCAGCAGGATTTGAATACACAGCTTCAGAATTTGATCTCCTATGTCAAAAGTCTTAACAAGTATAGCTCACTGTCAGCCAATAATGTTAGCCCTTGGTAAAAAAAAACCAAAAACAAATACTGCATACAGAAAAGCACAATTGTATTAACATAGTACTCCTGATTAACCAATACAACTATAACTGAGGCCCATTGTGTTATTGTCTTGCGAAATTTCCAGGGGCTATATATGTTAAAAAGTGTTAAAGTTTCTTCTGAGTAAACATACTGAGTATATCTTGGCTATAGGTGCCGTCCATTACTTAAATCTGCATCCCTAGAGGTGTGAGGCAACAACACTAATCACTTTACCACAATGCTGCCCTAGAATAAAATAAACATGGAAATTACTGTATAAGCCAGAATTATTTAAACATCAGTATGATATTTGCTTGAAATTTCAGAGAATAGTCTTTGATTTTCTTGGAAAAGGCATGAGCTGATGATATTGTTAAACAGTATTTGTTACAAATATTCTTAATTTACTTGGGGTTTTTACACCATATGTTGTAATTATACTGTATTGTCCTTTTTGATTTTAAGAGCCATATTCTTATAAGAAGCCTCTCTTAGTCTGTGGATCTTATTTATAATTATCTTTAAGCCATGACACTCATGTTGTAAAACTGCCATAATAAGTGATTGGAGCAATTGTATCTTCGAGGTACAGTCCAAGTTAAAGATATCTTGATGGTCAAACCTGAAATCAAATCAGAACAGAAAACATTTTTCATAAATTTATCATGGCAATAAAATTAAATTCCATGTTTTAAGTGAAATTTAAGTAAAACAATGAACTATGTCAGCTTCTGTCTTCAGTCATATGGTTGACATGTGTTCAACAAATGTTCGACAAATGCATTATTCAGTTTAAAAAAAAAATTGTATTATTTCATAATTATTGTGCATTATTTTGCAGCTTTTTCTTTTTTTGCTATTATTATTAGGTTATGTCACAAGAGCATTGCATTATGTTGCAGATATTGCCTGCTGCCATCTGCGCCTTCATGGGCGTCGGTCATCTACTGACAGTGAATGAGGGAGAAACTCAGCATATGCATAGTGAAATAAAACAAGCATTGTTTAAAAAAAATTAATACTTTTGAAAAATAATGTAATAATTATTGAAAAATATTGTATCGTTCTTTCAGTGCCAAGAATAATTTTCCATTTAGATATGTAAGCTTTAAATTGGAGATGAAGGAGGATTATGGCTCCTTAAAGGCAAAGTAATGTTATATTGCCACTGGATTAGAAACATTTCCTACTGTGTTTATTGACTTCATAATACCTTTAAAGATCTGCCTTGCTTATACTCAGAACAATTATATCTAGTAAGTTACAGTAATAGCAATCAACAATTCCATTTTATATTAATCTACACTTCAACTGCTATACTTTAAACATCCATTTGATGGCAGCAAAAAACTCTGGACAGGTAAGTTCAGTTTACAGTTCAGTAACTTTCCAGACTGCATTAACATCTGTAGCTTTTCAGAATGTAATTTGCTGAGTCTCACACAAATAAAGCATCAGCAGAAACAACATGAGGTCTACAATAATCACTCCTCAAAAGTTCCAAGCACCCGGTTTACAAAATAATTAGACAAATACAGAAAATAGATATCCCATGTTTAAATGATATAAGAAACAAAAATAAAACAATATAGTGGGCATTGAAGTCTCTATTTTATCATACAGCTTCTGGTTATTTACCAGAAGGAAGGAAAAGAAACAAAGGATGGCTGTGGTGCGAAAGGTTAGATGAGATCTTTATGTTTTAATCTAGTGGGGTAGAGGAGGCATAAATGTGGAAGTGACATCATTTGATTTCAGAAGCAGCACACGTCACAGTAAATGTTTCTTGCGCTTTTTATACATGTATTTTCATACCCCCCTAGAAATTAAAAAGTTTTAAAACACTTTCAATAACAGATCTGTACTGCATGAAATGGTCATTGCTACTTCTGATACTGCAAACTTCTATAACGCTTTCAGAGAGAACATCTTCATGTGAGCATTCTAAAATAGATCATAATGGATGTATTAACCCACTGTACATTATGAGTAAAATAAAGAAGAAGTGACAAGCCTGAGGCTGGAGACCCCCAGATTAATAATGGCAATAGTATTTTATTTAGTATTCTTCCATCGATACATACATAAACTTTAAGTCTCATCACTAAGCTCTCATAGAAGACTATTATGGACATTGTTTACCACAACATACTTGACATTTCTGTTTTCATGAAAATAAATTTCCAACACAATCATAATCCAGATAGTTCAATTAAGGAATTCATGTAGTTCTTTAACATACTGTACAAACAATTAAATTTGTACACTATAAAAGGAATTGGCCAAAAGGAAAGAAAACTTGGTAAAAGCAAAAAAAGGTATTCAAAATTCATTATGAAATTATCTTGGGAAATACTTACGATCAGGAAATCAGCTGTAGCCATAAATGAGATAAATGATGAAACATGTACTCACTCTTCATAAATTTCACATTAACTGTCTGATTTATCAGAACATAAATAACAACCAATGGTTTTATTAATCCTCTACTTAAGAACATTTTAAAGGAGGGAACTTTACATCTTTCATCTCATTTACAACCTTCTTTTCCTGGTGTGGGCAGTGGTTTTAAAATGAGTTTTATGATCAAGCCTTACATCGCAACCAGGAAATTAAATCTAAACAGACAAGGACACATACCCTTGAAGTTTTCTTGGAAGAGCTTCTGGAAACCAACATGAAGAGGAGAAACCTTGGGGATTTGGTGTGAGGAGGCACCGAGAAACAATGGTAAGATTTGGAAACCAAAAGAACAATCAGAAAGTTGTCAAAGCCAAAGTACAAAATCTTGTCTCACAAGCCATTGTTGACCTGAACTAACTAAGTTGTACATTTTTTTTTTAAATGTATTCAAATAAACAGATGAATTATGTTGCCTTCTAAAATAAAGTATGAGAGATGCTGTCACACATGGATGGCAATGGGTGCCATGTAAACATCACGATCACGTCCAAATCAAAATGAAAATTCAGAATGTTACACTAGTGGCATCACTATGATGTTGATAAAAATAATACAACCTGGCCTTTTAGTGGAATCCATGGGAGCTACATCCCACTTAAGAAGTCTCTCCTGAACAATCCAAAGCCTGTCCCAAAGACCTGGTGGATACAACACAGGGAGGCTGCCATATAGCATCCAGGGGGAGATACCGGGCTCCCCACACTTGTCCCCCTGGCAGATGTGGTGAAGGGGCGTCCCGGCTAGGCATGGGCCCTGGCCGTCTGTCATAGCAGGAACAAAAATAACAGGGGCACAATGGCACTATAACTAGCAAAAAGGTGGAATTCACCATCAACTAAGGCAAAGTTGATGCAAGAAGTGGTCAGGTTGTAGGGTCAGAGCTCTCTGTCTTGCAGGTTGCTCATCTCCTAAATGAGGTGCCTCTCTCCGGGAGCCCCCTACTTTTATAGCTCCTGGGCTGAAAGACACAGGGTCAGTTGCAGTCATTGGGCATTTTCTCAGGGCTGTGGGTGTAAAAGAAGGCAAGGTGTCCTGGGGTGGTAGTGCTTACCTCTGATGAGCCCAGAAGGCAATCCTTCTAAAGTGCATGAGCGACAGCTTATAGGCTTTTCATGGAAATTAGTTACTGAAGATGCTAAATCTCTTTTACAGATTTGAATATCTCAGAAAGCACTGTTTTGAATTTTTCTTCATTGAAATAAAATTTCTAAAACTCTAGCGAACAACTAGGCTTCTCTAAATTAAACAGTTTTGTCAGTCTGGCTTTCATCATTTGTTCTAATGCCAATAATTCTGTTTGACTTGAATGTAGACATTAATGCACAACTCTTTTATCCTTTATGAAAAGCTCATTATCTTAGCTCAACTTTGAAGGAGATTAGGGTGAATTTACATTTAAACATATCAGAAAGATTGTTAGGTGCATTTACAACACTAAATGCAATAATACCTACAATGGAAGGGAGTATGGAATCTGAGGTGCAGCATTTCAATTATTTTCGCATTTCTAATAAAATTATAGGCTTATCCCAATGAACTGAGCAACAGCATATTGTTATGATAGGTACCCAGAGCAGAGAGGTCAAAACAAAAGACATAACCCATTTTGGACTCATTGTGGACCACTGGGGTGTGTATAGTTGCCCTAACCCTGACACAGACAGGCTGAACACAAGTTTGCCACACAGCACACAGATTATTAACACGTGGGGTTGGTTCCTTCACTCCCCACAACACATCACAGTACACCACCAAATGGCTCACAATGCTCAGTCCTTTTTCTTCTTCTTCTTCAATGTCGTCTTCTTCCTCCTCCTCAATCTCTCTTTCTCTGCCACCACCACTCCTCTCTAGGCAAGCTTTGTCTTCCTTCTCCTGACTCTGGCTCTCCAACTGGAGTAAGGCAGCTCCTTTATTCAGCACCTCGGAGTGCTCCAGATGGTTCATTACTTGGAATCACTCCCAGGTGTGGTGGAAATCCATCATATGGCTCTGCAGTACCCCATAGCGGCCTCCACAGAACCCAACAAGGTTATACCAAATTCCAAGTCCCAGCATGCTGTGCGGGAATCCATGGTGCCACAGCTGCCCAGGAGGGCTTCCCTCTAGGGTCTCGGGGATGGTAGTGCCCTGTAGATGCTCTCTTCCCTGGTCCTTCCATCCAGGTGGCATATCGGCTGGGTAATGGCAGAGGCTGCCTGTCACACCATGTAATTCTTTCATTATTAAGTAAATTTATATTAAATAATAAAAAAGAAACCTCAAATCCAAAAAATGTAAACAATTTTAAAATTGTGTGTGTTTTGCAAAACACTTTAAACCTTACCCTACTTAAACAGGCATCTACAGTAAATATGTTCTTGTTTATCACAGTGTTGGTCAGAAATATAAGAATTTCACTGTACTCTTTACACATGGCAGTATTACTATTATTAATTTTTTGACTAGTTAGAATAACCTCTTAGTAAACTGCATTAGTTTTGAAAGATGTACAACAACCATAGATGGCAAATAAAGAAGTTTTTAGCAAACTGTGCAGTTAGCCATTTTCACCTTTACTTTAATAGATTATGGTCCAAATAGTCTGACTAAGAGTGACAGAGTGAATTGACTTTGGTATACAGAAGTATTGTGGGTTGAAGATTTTTAGGTAGTAATAAGTTGGCAAAATTTTCAATAATTAGATGGTATTTACTTTGTATATAATTCTTAATCTTTGTGCACCCTGTCCTGCCAGTGCAGGCACAACTGAACTGGTTAGGTGAGTTAGAAAGCAGACAGATGGGGTATTTCTTAAAACAAAAAAGTGCTTTGTTAACTGCTTTCACAATTTCATTGTTAAAGCCCACTCCATTTATAAAATTGGATAAGTAATAAAACTTTTGCTCAGCAAGAAAATATTATAGTTAACATTCTGTTAATTTTTTATGCACCTTGAGTGTAATACTGAGAGAAATAACATAAATGGGAATACATAAACTTTGCCTCAGTTTGTGTCATACACTCAGGATATTCATAAAAAGATATTAAAACTAGTATACATCAAGAGAGGAACTATGAAGCATACTCATCGCGTTCTTGGAAACATGTGGTTAGCATTTCTTGGCTGCTTTAACTAGCCCCATACAAACATCCTTTTCCTGCACAGAAGGGAATGCACACTTTGAACTTCTAAAGGCTGCGCTCAACATGACTGTCAATGCTCTAAACCTAATGTCAAAGACCCAAGGCTTTAATTAGGCAATTGTTACCCAATTTGCAGTTTTACAAGTCTACAGTGCAACAGCTGATTCTGGATGATATATTAACTGAGCCTTCATTTCCTGCTATGTTTTTCTCTGTACTGCAGTTTTCTGATAGGCGATCTTTAACAGTTTTAATCCAACTGTATTTATTTATTGCATTTGTAAGATTTCTTTCTTTAGTTTATTTCTGTGAATTTTTACTTCTTTATAGTATTGTAGTGTAGTTGCCCTTTAACGAGATGGTTTGTGTAACCACGAGATGTTTCTCAGTCAACAAGAAGATAAATAAATGTATCAGGTTTTCCATATTATAAACAGAAAACAAAAATAAAAATTATTTTAACCAGTCCTAAGACAAAAGTAAGTCTCTAAAGGCTTAAAGTCCTAGATTTCTTTTGAGGTGCTATAGCACTCAGTATAGTCTATCAAGGCCCAGTTTTCTTACAAGATTACCTCTGTGGTGTAGGACTTGAGATTTAATTTGGAATTAATGATAATCTAAACTCTTTACTTCTGTCTTCTAAATCAAGCTGATTGCGTTTCATTTCCCTTTTTTCAGTATAGTATGATCTCAATGGGGCACCACAGAGCCCCAAACCCTGGACAGGTTTTTATTATAAAAATATCTCACAAAGGTTTCTTCAGCAATAGCACCAGAAATTACAATTCTTTCACCCTTCCTTATCTCTCTCTGTCCACCTCCCTCTAGTGAGAGTTGCTTTCCTTCCTGCCATCTCTGACTCAGCTGGTCTGAGGCTGGCTTCCAGTGTCAGGACATAGCTTGATGGAAGTGCTTCCTGGTCAAGCAGAAACCACAAAAAAACAGGAATGATGGGTCCCTGCAGAACCCCCTAGTGGCACCCAGGAGATCCAGCAAGGCTGACTAATGCCACTGCAACTTCCATCATGCCCTGCAGGTGTCCAAATTGTTACAGAGGTCCTGGGATGCTGTCATCTAGTGCATGGGGGATAAACATATTCCAAAATAGAAGCCTTCCCCCACTGATGCTTTGTTTTGTACTCCCATCTGGGTAAGGATCCCATACCCATCCTGGATGAGATGCCAGTCCATTACTGTCCTTCCATTTCAGTTTCCCTTCTTAGCAATAGTTCCCCCCTTTCTCCTAAGCAGGATGCTGGATAATCCCGCCTGGCACTTATAATAGCCAATTGGTAGAATTTCTGTTTTCCCCTTATTATGTTTAATACAAGCACTGTTCATGCACTCTGTGATGCTAGATAGGCATTCATTGTTGGGTTGCAAATCTCTGGTTCAAATGGCTTGACTAACATATCATCCGCATGATATGAAAATTTCCCTTATGTTTTTTAAATGATTTTACCTGAAGGGAGTAAGTACAATGAGAATATTAATGAACCAAAGATTGAGTCTTGTGGAACACCATACTTCTGATTGACTGCCATCTAAAATTACAAAGAATTCTGAGGCAGTCATTTGATCTCACCATGGTCCTCCCTTCCCCGATGCGAACTTACAAAGGATTTTAAAGAAATCTCCTAAATATTATGACAGATAGGGGGCACTATCGTCCCCTTGAACCCTCGGACCAGAAGCCTGACACCAGATAAATGTCCAAAAGTTGACTTTATTATAATAATAATGTGCACAAAGCACCCTCTACTCCACTATACTCATAAATCAATACAATAAACAATAACAATAATCAATCCTTCTCTCCCAGATGCGTTGTTCCCTTCCTCCCAATTCAGCTCCCCGTCTGAGATCTCCCACAGTCCTTTATAGTCATTGACCGGGAGGTGCTTCTGATCCCTAAGTCCATGTGATTATCCAGCACTTCTGGTTCAGGTGAAAATCCTTTTTTCTTCAACCCAGGAAAATAGTCCTTGATCCTCCCTGCAGCATCCTCTGGCAGCCCCCATGGGATCCAGCAGGGCTGTGAATAAACACTCCATTGTCCATTAATCCCTGCTGGCATTTGGGGAACCTCCATGCTGCAGTGTGGGCTCTATCTGGTGGCCTGGGGGTATTGGCCGGGATGAATGGCTGGCCATATACCACAATATATATGATTGATATCAGCTCCCAAAAGCACTTCCAAAAATGTCCATTAGAGGGGAAATCCCACTAAAACCCCCAGCTGATCATAAAAACGGCATTGTAGAATCTTTATAAAATGAAAGTTTAACCACACAAAAATGCTCTTCAATAACTCATTGGAGCACAAAAGCAAAATTATTTGCCCTAGACAATAAGGCAATCCAATTCAAACAAAGACCCAATACCATATGCCTAAAGCAAATTCAAAAACAGAGCATAAAGTAAAAAAAAAAAATCCAGAGAATCAAAAAAGCAAAGTAGAGCACAAAGCACAAGAACTCAACACCTCCTAGTACACTCAGAATGAACAGCCAGGAACTGTGGGAGACCCTCCAGATTTATAAGTCAAGTTCATTGTTCAAGCAGAGCTGATCTTCATGTGGACCTGGCTAAGGTCAACATCATACTGAAACATGAGACATTACTGATGAATTGGTTAGCCAAGAGTCAATATGTAGATATTGGAATGAGGTGGACCAAGCACAAAACTTTGTGTAACACTTGTTTCTTTACCAAACTTAACTATTCACAAGGCATTCAGATAGATAGCTGCACATCCACAAGTACCATCTTTGAGGTGTATGGCATAGTTGATAATGCATTTTAGTAGAATTTGATGGTCAACAGTGTCAAAGGCTGAGATGAGATATAAAAAGAAGTACAGAAGGGTTCCCCGCATCTGGAGTAAAGAGAAGGTCATCTGTAATATGTTTAAAATTGATTTCTGTGTTGTGGCAAAGTAAAAAGACTTCTAAGATAATTACCGAAGGTGGACAAAGCAAAAGGTTCAAGAGTTGGTTTCTTCAAAACATGGAACGATGTTTGTAAGCTTCAGTCAAGCAGTTAAAGATGCTCAATGAAAGGGCATGTTGATGAAGTGTCTGATGAGTGGTGCCAACATTAGCTTAGCAGAGCAGACCTTGAGAAGACTGATAGACAGACGACCAAGTGAACAGAGTGTGGGATTAAAATGAGAAGAAAGGATGGAAACACCTGATATACAAACACCCAAGAAGGTGGCAAGAGGAGAAAGAACAGTAGGTGGAAAAATAAAAAGGTCAGGTTTCTGAGGAGGTAAGGGAGTGGAAAAAGAGAAGTGAAGAGTGTTGATCCCAAAATGAAAGAAGGAGGAAAATTAATTGGTAAATCAAAGAGGATGAAAAGTAGACTTTTTATCAAAGAGTGCAGAATCTGGTCAATTGTCTTTAATAAAACACTAATGTTGCTTGTTCTCTTGATAATCACCTGGGGAAGAGCTTGCCAGTAGTGATGAAGATGAAGGGGCAGTAAAAAATATCAAATGATTGCCTATTACATTCTAGTCTTGAACAAAGGGTCTTAAGCTTTTGTAGTCTTTCACTGCACCAGGGATAGGATTGGTTTTTTGGAGGCAGCATAGTCTGGACCGGTGCTCTCAGATCTGAAAACTGCATTTGGGTGCAAATGTAAATTTGAACAACCTCCTTTGTAATCGATGGCAAAGACAAAATAAATGGAGAAATGACCAGTGACATGCGGTGAGGTTCATGGCTGGTGAGGCACTGACTCCTTCAGAGTCAGATTTACAAACATATAAACTCAAAAAAGTAGCTTATTCTCCATTCAGTTGGCAAGCATGCACACGACTACTGGTTATGTTTAATATCTCATCAGCATTCTTACAACAAACATAGGTAAGGTACATATTTATCTAAGAAGGAACGTTGCATTTATAGTGGCGATAGAGAGCACATTTGCGCTGCACCCTCCATGTGTTCTAAATTTGCTGTTGCAATTCCACAATACATACTCATTCAATACAAATGAAAGTACAGAATGGTGTACAAAAAAATGGATTTCAATTTTGACCAATATTTAGTTGTTTTTAAAAGCTTTTAATTCTGATGCTTTAATCAATTTTAATACATACTGTTCAAGAAAAGGATAACAAGAAAAACAAAAGAATATTTTATTTATGGTCAAAATTTATTTTTTAAATTTTGGATTTTTTTTTCTTAGTCTGATCCCTTTTATTTTATAAAATTGAAAACCATTTATGGTTTTACCTTTATTTGTAAATGAAGTCCACTTTCTTGTAAAAGTCCTTATTTTCCGTTACTTTTAAAAATCTTAATCTTCCATTTTGGCAGTCAGTCGGAACAAAAAATAAAAATAAAAGGACCGCTGCAGTTCACTTGACTTTCTGATATTGCTAACGTTTTGGTGCTTAGAGCCTCTACATAGAAGAACAGAAGCAACAAGGACCTGTTGGGCTTACATGCGCCCCCTTCAGTGTGGCACGGTACTTACTGTCTGCCTCACCTTGTGCCTTTTCACTACAGTTTTATGTCAGATCAGCAAGACTAAATATGTCGCACACATTCATTAAAGATATTATCCAGACTGTGGAAAATCATGGTGTATAATACATTTGTCTGCAAACATTATATTGGCGACATACAGTGGGACAGCAACAGGCACGTGACAATTGCGTGCATTAACCCATTGTGTGAGGCAGAGTGCAGTCCGAGGTGAGCCTCCGCTCGTCTCTGTCGAACCTCACGTTTCTCCCCTGTATTTCAACAGGAAATACACCAAATCAGCAATTTTGACTATAAAAATTATCAAAATTATTGGAATAATACAGAAAACAAATTTATAGCACAGACCATTAGACACATTTATTTTATGTTATCATTATTGTTTTTTTACTTTTCATGATGACTATGATGGAAATGACTATGTGGGAGGTGGGCAGTAACTTCTTTGGGTGGTAGGAGATAATAGTACAAAACAGGGAGGAAAGAAATGGGAGAGGAAAATCAACAGGGATGGCAGTGGTTGTGAACTGAGTGGTCATATAAAAAGATAGAATAGTCCAGGCACTCACAACAGTAAGTAGCTGGGGGAGAGCAAGCCTAATGCTTCACATGCATACAGATTAGGAACTGCCTTATATCCAGGACAGGGGAGTTTCCATTTATTGCTCAACAAAATCAAAAAACATCTTTGTAACTGGAAGGCCTCTAGTTCACAACTGGTGTGGAGTACGTGGCCCCAAATCTTTCAGAAATAAGAAAATCCAGACTCTGCCAGAAGAATGTATAGGAGCAGGGTCAAAAGAAGCTTGTTCAGTCCAAGCAAAATTAATTTTAGTTTGAGTAAGAAAATAACTATGTCTGATGACCTAAACAAAAATACAAGTCAAACATTTGTGGACCCCACTGACAAAGTAAGTCCAATTGCTTCTGAACTGTCCTAAAATGGGCGCTTACCTTGTTTCACTTAACTAACTGCCACTTTATACATGTATGTCCTCTTGCTTTGTTACCCCTTTCTAATCCTATACTTTAGTAATTTTTTAATCACACACCTGTTTCTATGTTTCTTTTATTTTTTGTGTGGAAATAAAGTTTCTTTTCTATTTACATCAAATGGGTATTACCTACTTTACCTCCATAACAGCCTCAGTTGACATAGGAACTTATTAGGAACTGACTGACTTAATATCATCCCTCAGTTATTGCATTTTTTTGGCCACACATTCATGCTGCAAATATTTTGCTATCTCATCGCAATAGTCCTGTCCTGATTTGAGATTGGAGAATATTGGAGTAATCTGAAACTGCAACGGAGTGACGGCCCATCTGGAGTTGAGGTCTGTCTTATACATAAAACTGTTGTATCAGGATGTGTGACTCTGAACTAGATTAGATAAATGAAATATACATTTTCGTATTAAATAAAGTTCTTCCATAATATTATATTCCACTATTAATTAATTCAAATTCTAATATATGACTGTTGAATCCAGGGCTAAAGCAATTGTGCTAGGAGTATATATTTCCCAGCTAGTTTCTCAGACACAGATAGGCAAATCCTCTTAAGATGTAATCTTGCTCTGAATCATTTCTCAGCTGCTGCACAGTTCCCAAATAGTTTATGCAATGTTACATATTAGTCGCTCTGGCTTTTATCACACTTTGGATACAATTCAAGTGTTGTTATCTATTTTCTGTGTAGTGTTCTGTAAATAGATTTGTGGGGGAAGATACTGAATGTAGCATAGTTTCCTGGATCCAGTTCAAAGATATCCGTCACTGGGTGTGTATTCAGTCTGCTAGGTTTTTTTTTTTAATAAACTTACAGCATGTCAGACAAAACAACTTTGATCTGCTTGATCTTGATCTTTATGATTATATATTGTGACAACTAGGGGGCACCACTGTGCTCCAAATGCAAGACGAAGCTATACATTACATATTATTTAAGTAAAATAAAGGACTTTTATTCTTACGAGGACTTTTATTTTTACAAGGCACTTCTCTTCTCCAGTAATCAGCCAACGTGACAATACACAATCACAATTCTTCTTCCATCTCTACCACCATTGTGTTTTGAGTCATTAATGTAAGGAAGCAGGCTCCCTTTTATGCCAGAATGTTTCTGTTACCACATTATCTCTTCTGAGAAGCACATCCAGGCCATAAAAAAAGTAGGCCTGGAAGTGCTTCCCAGAACTTGACAGTGCCCTCTATTGGTATGTAGGGACCCCAACAAGGCTGTATTTCTGGACTACATATCCCAAGCACCCTGCAGGTGACCAGACTGGGTTCTCATATGAGGACCACTGACATTTGGCAAATGGGTGATTGAACATTTCCCAATTCCTAGCTTCTGTTAAATGATAGTGACCGGGCACAAAGTTATTTCTCTTTCCCAATTCTCAGTTTGTTTGCCGTTCCTCTCTGGCCTCCGCTCGGATTATGAATCCTCCTTCTTCTCGGGTCGGGATGCCATTTCTCCTCTTACAATATACAATAGATATAGAAAGTATTCAGACACCTTCATTTTCTGTCCTTCACATTTTGCACTCTTTATTGTGTTGTAGATGTCATTTTAAAAGGATACATTTGACATTTTTGCCCATCACTCTTCAATAAAAAATAAATAATGACAAATTTAAAACATATTTTCAGAAAAGTTTGCAAATTTATTAAAAATCAAAAACTGAAACTTCTATAAGTGTTCGGACCCTTTGTTGTGGCACTCCAAATTGTGGTCAGTTGTATTCTCTTTGATTTAAGTATCCTTAACATGTGTCTAGAACTTGATTGGAATCCATCTGGCCAAACTGAGCAACAGGTCAAGATGGGCCTTGGTCATGAAGCTGGACAAGAAACAAATTGGCATTCTATGAAAGCTTCAGAAATCCCCTGCTGTGATGGGAGGATGTGTCAGTTGGATTACCATCTCAGTGGCACTCAATCAGGCATTTGTGGTACACTGGCTAACTACCGCTTGGAGTTTTCCAAATGGCATTTAAAGGACTCTAGTCTGAAGTTAAAAAATGGAATACTTTGGGCGGAACTCTGTGATGGTATGGGTTGGCTCCAAGCTCCCGTTGCATCCGTGAAACCTCTTGATAACATAACCAAGATAAGCCGGGCACAAGAGGACACCCACTTAGCAATGGGTAGGTGTAAAAGTGATACAGTGCTTTTATTAAAAATAAAAACAAACAGTGTCTAAAAATGCAGTGGTCAAAAGATCCTTAACCAATAAATAATTCTTAAAAACAGTGATGATCCATGACAAAAAATCTAGAATTTAAGGCACCAATAAAACCTACACAGTTTTCAAGTCAATGTTCCATCAGACGAGCCCAGCACAAGTCCCACTGTGTTTCCCCGGCTCACCTATTACTCGCTCAGCCAGCAAAGACTCCAGCATCTGCAGTCCTCACCAACCGATCCCCATTTTAGCTGCTTTGAGTGGCATCGGCCAGACTGCTCGAGACTAGTTGGCCTCCCGTCATCCTTCTTGCTCCCCTTGTGTACCTTGGATCCCTGGGGAGGACTCCCTCTCGATCACACTCACTCCTCTATAAATATTCAGTAGGGCAAACCATTCCTAGAGTGCCAATCCTTCGCAGGGACAATGACTGCACTGCCTCTCACACACTCTGGCTGGATGGCTGCCTGGCTCATTCTACTTCTCCTAACATTGCTGTTTTCACGGCTCTATTTCTGTTATTTCTTTTCTGTCTTTTTCTGTCATCTTTTCTCTGCTGTGCAGGTTCCTCTTATACTGCCTCTCTAATTGGGCACAAGTGCGATGAGCTGCTTCCTCTGTGGCACAACTGACACACCTGACTTATCTGCCTGCCCTCTGCATGTGTGAGTGACGTGGTCAGCCAGCACCTCACTTAACCACAGAGCAAAACGTACTCGCACCCACTTTTTGGGATGCGATTATTTATTTAAAATTCACACAGGGCCACAGACCACTTATCACAAGCTTCAAGTGCTATGTCCGATGAAGACCAGACGCTGCTTGTTACCTGCCTAATACTATCCCAACGGTGAAACATGGTGGTGGCAGCATCATGCTATATGGTACTTCTCAGTGGCAGGGACAGGGAGACTAGTCAGAACTGAGGGAAGAATAACTGCAGCCAAATACAGAAAGGTTCTTGAAGAAAATCTGCTCCAGAGTGCACACAACCTCAGATTGGGTAGATGGTTTACCTTTTGGCATGAGAATGACCCAAAGCATACAAAAACACAATTCTGGAGTGGCCTCAGGACAAGTCTTTGACTACCCAGACTGGCCCAGCCAAAGCCCAGACTTAAATGCCATAGGACATCTATGGAGAGACCTAAAGATGGCAGTTTACAAATGCTTCCCAGCCAGTCTAATGAAACTTGATAGGATCTGACAGGGAGAATGGGATAAAACACACAAATCAAGGGGTGCAAAGCTTTTAGAGATGTACCCAAGAAGACTCAAAGCTGCAATTGCTTCAAAAAGGGTTTCTACAAAGTACTGAATTAAGAGTGTGAATACTTATATAGATAAGAGATTTCAGTTTTATAATTTTTAATAAATTTGCAAACCTTGCTGAAAACATATTTTACCTTGTCATTATAGGTTTTTGAGCATAGATTCATGAGCAACTGCGGTAGGTTGGCACCCTGCCCAGTATTGGTTCCTGCCTTGTGCCCTGTGTTGGCTGGGATTGGCTCCAGCAGACCCCCGTGACCCTGTATTCGGATTCAGCGGGTTAGAAAATGGATGGATGGATGGATTCATGAGCAAAGAAAATTAAATCTACAACCCAATAAAAGCGTGCGGAAAGCAAAGGGGTCTGAATACTTTCTGAATCCACTGTAATTTATATTACAGGATGGTGATGATTTCAAATTAGCCTTAGGGAAGTGTGAGTTAATTGGAATTGATTGAAAACTATTAATTGGAATAGTGGGAAGTCAACAAAGGTAAATATAATTTAAAAATGCTGCCCACTAAATCCCAGCTTTCAAAAGAAAATGTTATTCTGCCACTAATATAAATACAGTACATCAATTTCTGTAAGGTTATAACAATTCTTATGCTGAAATTCACTGATGACAACTAGCTAGTAGTAAAGTTACTACTTCTATTTCGTTATATATAACAAACTGAATGTTTCAGGTCCAGGTCAATGATTGACAAGACCAAGAATAAAACATTGTATCTTCTTAGTATGGTTGATTCAAATAGTTTGCCTTTTTAGAAATGGTGTGATGTGGTTGTTGACAATATCCCATCCAATTGATCTATTGCCCTTCTGGAAGAATTGAACACTTATTGGGAATGACAGAGATGAATAGTTATAATAATAATAAGTTACATTTATTGAGCGCCTTTTACAAACCCAAGGTCACTTTACATACAGAGTAAAAAAAAAAATTACACAGATGACAAAAGTTTGTAGAAGAGGGAGGTTTTCAGTTGAGATTTAAAACTGCAGAAAGAGGAGCAATCTCAGAGAGACTGGGGAAGAGAGTTCCAGAGTTGAGGTGCTATAGCACTGAAGGACCTACCTCCCAAGATGGAGAGTCTGGTGCGTGGGCCAGTAAGGAGATTACTGCTCGAAGACCTGAGAGAACAACAAGGAGTGTAAGGAGCTAGTATCTGAGTGAGGTAGAAGGGGGCAAGGTTATGTAGGGCTTTGAAGTTGAGAAGCAGAATCTTGAATTTAATCCTTGATGAAACCAGTAACCAGTGAAGTTGGAAGAGAACGGGGAGATGTGAGCAGAACGCTTTGTGTGGGTGAGGACTCTAGCTGTGGACTTCTGAATATACTGTAGCTTCTGTATAGATTTTGCAGGGAGGCCAATGAAGAGGGAATTACAGTAATTAATACAAGACATTATGAAACAATGAACCAGAGTTTGAGCATAATTAAAAGACCGAAATGGACAGAGGCGGGCAATATTATGGAGATGATAGAATGAAATTTAGCAAAGAGACCTAATGTGTAGCTCAAAGTTAAGTGATGAATCAAACAAAACACCAAGATTTCCGACAATAGGAGCAGGTTTGACAAGTGTACCATCAACAGAAATAGAGAAATTGGATGCCTTAGAAAGCTGGGATTTTGGACCTACCAGTAACACTTCAGTTTTATTGGCATTAAGTTTGAGAAAGTTATTTTCCATCCATAGCTTAAGATCAGTGATGCAGTCAGTGAGTGTGTTGGGAGGTGAATCTGTAGGGGAGTCTGTACTGATATAACTGTATATCATCTGCATAACAGTGGAAGTTAAGGCCATGTCTGCGAATAATCTGACCCAAAAGAAGGATATAAAGTAGAAAAAGTAATGGCCCAAGGACTGAACCCTGAGGGACACCATGTGACACAGGTGAGGTGAAGGATTTATGTCAACCAAGTGTGACAAACTTTTGCCTATTAGAAAGATATGATGTGAGCCATTGAAGGGCTAAGCCAGAGGTGCCTACAGCAGAGAGACGTGACAGGAGGATTTCATGATTAATAATGTCAAATGCTGTACTTAATTCAAGAAGGAGGAGAAAATTAAGGAAACCGCAATCTGCATACCGGAGAAGATCATTGACTACTTTAAGAAGAGCTGTCTCAGTGCTGTGCTCTGTACAAAAGCCAGACTGAAAAGGCTCATAGATAGTTGTAGATAGTTGTATTTCTGTTGTACCCGTTTGAAACGCTTAACAGATACTTTTGTTGATGATAAATTCAAGGATTGGCTGGGACTCTATTTTAATAGGTTATGTAGCCTTCAGTTTGCCAAAGCCCAGTGTCAGATGTAGATCAGCAATATTCACATGGCGGGAGTAGTGGAGTAAGTAACAAGGGGACTGGGATTGGTGGCTGGGCTTGAGCAGCGGCTCCTTTAAAGACTTGTTACATTAGATGACTTTTGCAGTGATTTTTAGTCTTAGCCTTAATTTACATAATCTTAGTGAGTTAGAGACAGTCAGTGGTGTGCTCCTTTGAAGACCAGACGCATAATGTGACATGTCCAGCTACTCACTCCAACTTGTCCATGACTCACTCTGACAAATTCAAACCAGAGCAGGCTTTGTGTGCATGACCTCTGAAAGTCAATGAATGCTAATCCACAAGTAGAATTCATGTAATGCAGCTACAAGGAATAAGGAATACGAGTGTTTTGAACTTCACAAATAGAAGAGAAGCTTGTCTATCTGATGTCCTGGATGTTATGCACCATGATAGAATGGAAAAAAGAAACGGCCAAGATTGTGGATTAACTTGCCCAACTGGTTAACCCTTCATACAACACCTACTCCATCAGGTATAACATTAATTGTTGTCACAAAAAAGGGGTAACACAATTGTGCTGGAAGATACAGTAGGCACACAGTTGCTAAATGTGACATTCCCATAGATTTTCAGTCGTGTAATCGGCATTAGTGAGTTCAGCAGTGCAGTCAATAAACCTAACATATTAGAATTGATTATTTGTCTCCTTTTTGGGTTATGTTTGACAGTTATTATTTGTGACCTTCTGTCTGTCTTTTGACATCTATCATCTTGAATTCTTTAACAAGCAGCATTTATTTTCAAGTTGATCACCATGAACTCCTACTTTTGGTTCACCTCGACCTGTTTCTTTCACATTGACTCATTAGGGTACCAACTTGCTTATCATCATAACAGTATGGCATTTTCATTTAAGAAGCCAAAGCTGGTGGTAGATTTCAAGAGGATAAAGGTGCTCCTGAAAAATGATGAGGGAAGTCTTCATGTTGAAGAGTGTCAAAAGAATTTAACTTAATGGGCTCAAATTTTGACTATAAGATTCTAAAGGGCCAAGAAAATATCAGATGCCACAGTGGTGTAAGCAAAGTTTTTGATTTTGGAAGAATTTGATGAAGCTATGGAAAATGACTTTCAACAGGGGCTCTAGGCTTATTTTAGCAATATGATCATTTGACCATAATATTGGGGGATAAGAAGAAAATAATGAACATGATTGCCATTTGTTTATCATACCTG
Organism: Polypterus senegalus; assembly: GCF_016835505.1. Taxonomy (NCBI): domain Eukaryota; kingdom Metazoa; phylum Chordata; class Cladistia; order Polypteriformes; family Polypteridae; genus Polypterus; species Polypterus senegalus. The sequence continues at coordinate 215,137,626 of NC_053156.1, forward strand.
ATTGGTGTTTGTGGAAAACAGTAAGGCTGAAGGACTAAATGTGATCCTTTTGGAAATGACAAAGGCACTAGATATCATTAGTCCTAATTAATGTACTGATTTAATGTTGCATGAAAAGTGGGTAGTAACACTATGAAAGATTGGAGAAACAGACATTTTCTAGAAAACGTTTTGGTTTCTGAGAGATTGCACCTTAGACTTCCTAGATATGTCTATTCTAGGGTGCTAAAACAGAGACCTCTATTAATGGTTGAATTTAAGATTTAGGAGAAACAGGCTTGATTCCACCCTGACTGTAAAACAGTTGAAAAATTGTTTTTCTTGCACAAAAAGAGACATGGGGTTTGTTCTTCTTGTTAATATGTGTTTCTTGGATGTGTGCAAAGATGACCAATTATCATTTGACATTATTGTTGTATGCTGTTTAGAGTATGCATTTGTAGAATAATACTTGTGTGTTTTTTTTTTTTGTTCTATGTCAAATTGTTTTTAAGGGAGACATAAGTTTTACTCTAAGATTGCATTTTGTCTGGTCTTGTGATTCCTTTTTTGAACCTGTCATTTAATCAAGTTTTTTTTAATAGATCCTCTTTTGTGAAGGGTATTTTGATACATTTTGGATATTCAGGGTGTTTTTGAAATTCTAAAACCTGTTTCCCCTGCCAGTAGAATTTGAGGTCAGACCACCTAGAGTGAGGCCTATTTCCAGACAAGCTAGGAAAGGTCCTAGTCTGGTTTATTGGCCATTATAGAGGCTTCATACCCTCTCACCATTTTGAGTGAAGGCCAAAAAGAATAAAGATATACATTTTCAAAGGTATCCATATAATTGTGGACTAGGGATTAGTTTATGCCTTAAACATCTCTTTGTGACCGCCCCATGCTCCACCCAAAAAAAAAAAGACATGAGCGATAACTATGTGAAAAGCCCTCTTTTTTATATCCATCCATCCATTTTCCAACCCACTATATCCTAACTACAGGGTCACGGGGTCTGCTGGAGCCAATCCCAGGGCGCAAGGCAGGAAACAAACTCCAGACAGGATGCCAGCCCACCACAGGGCACACACACACACCCACTAGGCACAATTTAGAATCACCAATGCACATAACCTGCATGTCTTCGGACTGTGGGAGGTAACCTATGCAGACACGGGGAGAACATTTAAACTCCACGCAGGGAGGACCTGGGAAGTGAATCCAGGTCTCCCAACTAATAGGCAGCACAGCTACCCACTGCGCCGCCCTCTTTTTTATATACAGTGCATCCAGAAAGTACTCACAGTGCATCACTTTTTCCACATTTTATTATGTTACAGCCTTATTCCAAAATGGATTAAATTCATTTTTTTCCTCAGAATTCTAGCACACAACACCCCATAATGAAAAAAAAAAAAGTTAACCTTTTTGCAAATTTTTTAAAAATAAAAAAACTGAGAAAGTACACATACATAAGTATTCACAGCCTTTGCCATGAAGCTCAAAATTGAGCTCAGGTGCATCCTGTTTCCCCTGATCATCCTTGAGATGTTTCTGCAGCTTAATTGGAGTCCACCTGTGGTGAATTCAGTTAATTGGACATGATTTGGAAAGGCACACACCTGTCTATATAAGGTTCCACAGCTGACAGTTCATGTCAGAGCACAAACCAAGCATGAAGTCAAAGGAATTGTCTGTAGACCTCCGAGACAGGATTGTCTCGAGGCACGAATCAGGGGAAGGTTACAGAAAAATTTCTGCTGCTTTGAAGGTCCCAATGAGCACAGTGGCCTCTATCATCTGTAAGTGGAAGAAATTCGAAACCACCAGGACTCTTCCTAGAGTTGGCCGGCCATCTAAACTGAGTGATCGGAGGAGAAGGGCCTTAGTCAGGGAGGTGACCAAGAACCCAATGGTCACTCTGTCAGAGCTCCAGAGGTCCTCTGTGGAGAGAGGAGAACCTTCCAGAAGGACAACCATCTCTGCAGCAATCCACCAATCAGGCCTGTATGGTAGAGTGGCCAGATGGAAGCCACTCCTTAGTAAAAGGCAGATGGCAGCCCGCCTGGAGTTTGCCAAAAGGCACCTGAAGGACTCTCAGACCATGAGAAACAAAATTCTCTGGTTTGATGAGACAAAGATTGAACTCTTTGGTGTGAATGCCAGGCGTCACGTTTGGAGGAAACCAGGCACCGCTCATCACCAGGCCATTACCATCACTACAGTGAAGCATGGTGATGGCAGCATCATACTGTGGCGATGTTTTTCAGCAGCAGGAACTGGGAGACTAGTCAGGATAAATGGAAAGATGACTGCAGCAATGTACAGAGACATCCTGGATGAAAACCTGCTCCAGAGCGCTCTTGACCTCAGACGGTGACGGTTCATCTTTCAGCAGGACAACGACCCTAAGCACATAGCCAAGATATCAAAGGAGTGGCTTCAGGACAACTCTGTGAATGTCCTTAAGTGGCCCAGCCAGAGCCCAGACTTGAATCCGATTGAACATCTCTGGAGAGATCTTAACATGGCTGTGCACTGACGCTTCCCATCCAACCTGATGGAGCTTGAGAGATGCTGCAAAGAGGAATGGGCGAAACTGGCCAAGGATAGGTGTGCCAAGCTTGTGGCATCATATTGAAAAAGACTTGAGGCTGTAATTGCTGCCAAAGGTGCATCTAAAAAGTATTGAGCAAAGGCTGTGAATACTTATGTACATGTGATTTCTCAGTTTTTTTATTTTTAATAAATTTGCAAAAACCTCAAGTAAACTTTTTTCACGTTGTCATTAAACTTAATGAGAAATTGAAATTCCTGTGACGTTAAGCAGTATACTCTATTCAAGGCTTTTATTTCAGAATGTCAGGAGCCTTGCCAGGAGTAATGGTATGATGGTGAGAAACAGCAAATTCAAAACAGAGAATTGGTTAGATTTTTAGTTTGAGGACTTTTAACTTCTGGAATTTACTATTGCTTTATACCACTAAGGTGTGCCACTAGAAACAGACCTACAGTAGTGTAACATGCAGTCTTTAAAAACTTCTTCATAATAATAACGTTCAGTGCTTGGGGTTTCATGTTCAAATGTATATGGCAATGTTAAATAAAACATACAATTTAGACTTTCAATATAACGTAAGACATACAATAAAAAGAAAATAAACATATTGCGGATTAGAGACATTCAGAAAATAAATTTATGGGTAAATGTTGAGCACCAGTTCTTCTTTAAAGAAAGTTTATGAAATAAGGGCTGAAAGCAATGTAAGTTCAAAGCTATCTTCTAATGCACTGGTATTTTTTTCACACAAGGTAACCATAAATAGATGGTAATAGAGTTATCATTTTAAATTATGGTCCATGCTTGACCATACTTACTATTTTAGTTAAAAACATTGATTTTATCTGTCTGTCTATCTATCTGTTTATTTATTCAAAAACTGACACAGGTTGTTACATAATTTATTGATTGTGGTTGTTGGAAGGAACTGCAGGTCCACAAGTTGAAATGTTGGGGCGCCAGCCTGGTTGTCCACCATATAATTGTAACAACATTTCAAACAAAATGTACATTCAATGATGCTAAGCAAACGAAAAATCAGGGTCCCATCTTGAGGAACCTTTCCCAGCTGGTAAAGCCTCTTAAGGTCATTATGGGAAAGAGCTCTATGCTGTGGTACACTCTCATAACAGGAACTGTGGGATATGAAGTTGCAGGACTGGAGTCAATTGTCCTCGTTTGTCTTTTTAGCACTGTGGAAAGATGAAAAGAGGATGAGGTTAGCGCCAGCATCCTGTCTTAGCCCAGGGTGGAAGTACATAACTCAGAAGAGCCTGGAGGATGATCCACTGACACATATGCATGACACAATGTATTAGAGAGTGTCTTTCAAAACTATCTGCCATATATATTGCTGTCTATCAATAAGTTTTAGAGTCACAATCACAGTCTGTTCTGGTAGATTGTATGGGTCAATAATGAATTACGGATGTGGTGCCAGCCTGTTCCGGAGCACACTCATCCATACCAGGCCATTTTCAAAAGAATATAATTTATTGGTCTTTATTTAAAATTAAATTTACTGTTGTTTGTATATTGATCATGTGTATGCATATCATAAATTAACCTTTAATGCCACATGTATATGATTTAATTGAGGCTCCTAGTTGTTCAGTCTGTTCCTGTAATTCTTCACCAAGCTTATTTTACTTCTAGTTGTGGCAAACTCTGTGGAATTTTAATTAAGGTTTATTACAGTATAACAATGAAAGTGCTAGAGTTGAGTGTAAATTAGCTGACTCATTTCTGTTTCTTTCTTCCCATGGTAAATGGCAATAAAAATGGCTTTAATCTCTGTGTACAACCCCATAAAGTTTAATCCTTCCTTCCCAGCACCAAATAAAGCTCTGTTACAATATGCCATCTCTCACATATTATGTTCAGTCTCTTTAAGACCTGACTGCTATTTTGCTGCTCTGTTCCACAATTGCTCTAAGCAAAGTCTAATTGATGCGTGGCATGCTGTAAGCTTTCTTTTGATTAAAAGTTCACAATCCAGGATTATAAACTATATATTATTATTATTATTATTATTATTATTATTATTATTATTATGTTGTTTTGCATCTCTGCCTTCTTGATCCTTACTTTTTCTCATTTCTGTTTTGATAATGTAAAGTAATATATTTTAAATTACTCATGTTGACTGCGGTGGGCTGGCGCCGGCCCGGGGTTTGTTTCCTGCCTTGCGCCCTGTGTTGGCTGGGATTGGCTCCAGCAGACCCCTGTGACCCTGTGGTTAGGATATAGCGGGGTTCATAATGGATGGATGGGATCACTCATGTTAATTGAAATAGGTAGCGGTGGAGGTGGGGAATGTTGAAAAGGGGGGGCGGTTTGCACTGTCTGTCTCACAGCTCGATTAGATTAGATTTAAATCCTGAATGTTTGCTTTTGCCCTGCATCTGATGCAGCCAGTATAAGTTTTGCTTTCCATTATGAAAAACTGGAAAACGGAAATAAGTACGCTTAATAATGATTGAATGAAAACAGTAACTACAGTATATGAGTATTCATTTTCAGGCAGTGTCTTGTATTAGCAGTGAACTGCAAATCACAAGGGTTCAAAGACAAAAGCACGATAGACATATGAGCGGCGACAAAACCACGACGGACAAATGGGCGGCGACAAACTCGCTAACTGGTTTTCGACAAATGCGTGATGACAAAATCGCGAGTGAGGCCAAGAGAGTGGGACGCGTACGTGCGCATTATGTACACATTATGTGCTAGGTTATAACTGTATTCAAAGATGCTAATTGCACTGAGTTTCGTTCCTCTGGAAGATCTCCAGAATGTTTATGATTACTGGGAGGACAATTACGTTGGTCGATTGAGACGCAATCGACGAGCCAACCCGTTGTTTCCTATCACCATGTGGAACATGCGAGAACGTGTTGCTGATGGCATGCCGCGAACAAATAACTCAGTCGAGGGTTGGCATAACACGTCGTATACAAAGCAGAATTGCAGTCAGGCAGCCAGCAAGTCTAAATACGCTCAACTATCAAGAGGTCTTGCTGCAATTCTTCTTACATATGCAGGGCGTGATCATAAGGACTATCTGCGTGCAGTGTCTCATAATATTGACTTCTAAAATAAACATTATTATATATGCTTTAAACTAGTAATTCATATTTAATGAAACTTTCACGATTTTGTCGGTACGATTTTGACGCCGTGTTTCAATGGCCGCTATTTTGTCAGAGCTCATAGGCCTATGTCTATCGCGCAAATGTTGGGTCACTAATCACAAGGTTCAAGTTTCTGACCCAGTTTATTTCTACATGTTTACTCTTTTGTAAACTGCACCTGATGCCATGGAAGATTAGCAGGGCATATTTGAAGTTTTTGAATATTGTTCAAAGGTACTTGCACGTCTTTCTTCATTCTGTACTTTTATTGCCAACTGTGTGCTCAAGATCAATTTAAGGGCAAAATTACCTATTGGCTTTCGATCTTTAACTTGCAAACTGAAATATTCATATGCTTTTGGACTCTATTTTTCTTTACATTTTTAGATGTGCAAATAAAAAAATTGCCCTAATGTCACAAACCTATAATGGCCTTACCATTAGCCACTGTATTGACTGCACTGGACAGCAGTAGAATTTAGTTATAAAAGGAATTGGGAGATGAATGACAACCATAATAAGTGAGAATCATAACCTGGAAATCAAAACTTAAATAACTAAGGTTCAATATGTGTGAAAAATAACACATAATATTATATCAGTCAAATAGCAGAACAAGAGTTCATTAACCAAAAATTTTCAAAGGAACAAAAGAATAAAAGTCTGAATAACAGTAAGCCTTTAGGCAAAATGTCAAAGCACTTTGGTAAACACATCTCTTATCAGTATCTGGATGAGGCACTTGGTGCCACTGCTCAACTGCCAGGCTGCTCTAAAGGAGCACTGGAATTATCAGACGGAAAGATTCTCTCATCACATTGGATGGCCAGCAAAGACTCAGGAGTGGGTTGGTCTCCAGGACTAAGACTTTGTTTTGGATTTTCTCTTTTACAATTTTAACTTCCTATGCTGTCAATTGGCCATAATGTATTAAGTAATTAATTAATTACACTGCCCGTGCTATAGAAAACCCTACAGCTGTAGTGAAGTACAGAAGTTTCAGCATCATGCTGTGGGAAAACTTCTCGTTAGCAGATACCGCACAACTTGTTAGAGTTGAAAGGAAAAATGAATGAAGAAAAGTACTGGAAAACATTGCAGGCAAGTTTCCTTTATTCTTCTAAAAAAGTAAAACTGGTAGATAAGCCATTGTTCCGTAGATTAGAATAATTTTGACAAGAACAGTATAGAAATGACCCACAAAATTATACAACATCGTAAGTGATGTTAGTAAATAGAGTTAGTCCAATGTCATACCACGTTGTACCTTAAAGGACGTTCAATGTGGCAGCCATGTATTGGCAACTGTTTTATGAAATGCAGTGTTAGTAGAGAAACAAAAGTCATAGCACTTAAAAACATAGAAAAGTAGATATTTAGCTTAAAACAAAAAATAAAGAATTAATGTGAAAATAATTTCAGATTGATTCAGGGAAACTGAAAAATAATTTCATGATGATCATAGAATAGATATACCATCAGTGTCCCTGACCTCTTGTTGAAGGAAACATTTTAAGTAACAGCTGGGCTTCATAATAAACCCCTTTATAATTTTAGACTAATGCTTAAATTGAAAAAGGTTTGACACCTTCTGACTTTCCTCATAACAAGAATAGTGTTGGGTAGGTACAACTTCAAGATTTTTGAAGAGCAAACCAAGAGAGAGATGCAAAACAGACAAAGATCAAAACCAGGAAGTCAATGAGTGCCGAAACAATGAAGCCAAAAAAGCAAGATGAAAAATGAGGCCAGGAGGACAAAACGAAATTCCTTAACCCAAAAGATGAAACCAGATAACATGAGATATCTGGAGTAGGTTTAGCAAAGGTTTTTGTTATCTACCGCTCACATAAAGACACAGGGAAGTGGGAGGCTGTTTAAGGCCACCATTGCAATTGTCAAAAGGTGGCGAACCTGGGCACCGTGCCACCCCAATGATGGAAAAGGTTATACTGGCAACTGGAACAAGCTGTAGTGCAGTCTAGGCACATGAGACAGTCACCAGAAGAAATGTTCAAACTAATAACAAAATAATAATATAAAAATCATTCCAAAAATTCATAATATATGGTATAGATGCCATAGCGGATGGATGGGCATCCTGACTTGGATGAAGTAATATACCTTACACAGCCAGGAAGCCATACTGGACAGATCATATAGATGGAGGTGCACCCTGCCCGCAATGGTTCCCAGTTCAAATGCCAGTTGGGGAGAAGGAATAATGGATTGATTGAAGGAGTCTGGGTATCAGGGACAATTCATCCCCCAGCACAAGCGGTGGAAGTGCTCCCCTGGTTTGGTCCCAGTTTGGACACAGATTGGGTTGCCTGGGACTTGTAGTTCAGGAGGACTGCCCTGTCAGGGTCCCAGGGTACCACCAGAGGGTGCTACTGAGAGAGTGACACCTTGTTTTTTTGAGCTTCCATGTGACCCAGAAGCTCTTACACATTGTATTGCCATGGCACCGGATGTAATTCCATGCCCAAGATAGAAAGAGACATCTCACATCACTCAAGAGTTGGAATTGGGAGAGGAGTTGGACCACAATCACCTGGAAGGAGTAGAGAAGTAAAAGGAAGGAAGGAAGAATTTTTTAAATATAATTTCTTAAACCCTAAGAGTAAATTGTCAAGAGAAATACACAAAAATAATATCTAAGCCTTGTGCAAAGTGGAAAGACACTTGTCCTGAAAGAATTAAACCTTCAGGCAAACATGAACCCATTAAATATTAATGTGTAGTATCAGATTATTCAAGCAAGCAGTAAATTTCAGTATTTGGTTTTAAGGTATCTTTTCACAAAGTACCTGTTCTCATTCATTAACATGTAATTTTTCTATTAAAATCCAAAGTGGAATATGATGTGCATCCTTTGTAATCCAGTAACATTTATAACCTTTAAAGAGTTTTGAGGACGTTAGAAAACATGAATAAATAGGTTACAAAATGGATGGCTGCATGTAAACAGTTGCACTAAAGTTCTGACATCTATCCATCCATTATCCAATCTGCTATATCCTAACTACAGGGTCACAGGGGTCTGTTGGAGCCAATCCAGGAAACAAACCCCAGGCAGGGCACCAGCCCACCGCAGGGCACACACTACACCAGGGACAATTTAGGATCACCAATGCACCTAACCTGCATGTCTTTGGACTGTGGGAGGAAACCCACGCAGACACGGGGAGAACATGCAAACTCCACACAGGGTGGACCCGGGAAGCGAACCTGGGTCTCCTAACTGCAAGGCTACCCACTGAACCACCATGCCGACCAGTTCTGACATTGTAATCACTAAAAGTTTCCTTTTTCATGTACAGTTTAGTGTACAGAGTGACAATGATAGCTTCACTGGATGTTGATCAGAGTAGTGGCTCAAGTTTGTGCATTTCGGACTGCATGACAAGTGACTGCTAGATGAACATATACAGAGTATTTCAATGCAAAAACCAGAAACTAGGCCATATATATTTTAATAAAATCACTTACCTTTGCCAAGAAATTGTCCATGTAAATGAATTAATACTTTGGTTCAGTCTTCGTTCTCTGCATGTATAAACAGGTTAAGAGGTGAACGATGCTAGCATTAAATATTTTGCTTTTCATTCTTGGGTTGTGGGGAAGGGGAGCTTAGGTCCAGTAACCGATCATAACCTTCCCCTCCTGTATACCTGGTAATGTTCAGTTGGTAAATAGCCTTGAATTCAACCTAGGTTTCTTAATCACATGGAGATTTCAATAGCAATTCATACTGTACAAATATAATCCAAGGAACAGTGTAGGCCTTGCATGATTCCTATGAACACATAGTTTTTAGTTCATGACAGTAGTGAGAAGTCAAGCAAAATGACACCTTTTATTGGCTAACTAAAAAGATTACAATATGTAAGCTTTCAAGGCAATTCAGGCTCCTTCTCTAACATGGTACAACACCCTAGTACTATTAATATATGACATAAATGGAGTGCTTCAAAATCTGTCTTCCTTCAACAAAGCTCAACAGCAGTGTGAAATCTTCTGATTTATTGCATGGGTTTGCAGCCTTCCCTGATGTAAAGTTCTAAATGCATTCTGCCTATTGCTGTCATGTGACAGTTTCAGAGTGACTCCCAGGTACAGTGTGTGTGGTCGTCCAAAGGAATTTACTTGAGAAACAAAACTTAAAACAAAACAGCACTTGATGGCGCGAGTACAAATAAAAATATCACTCTCAGGTGTTCTAACAAATAAGGACACTGGCTATCAAGGCTTCTTAAGGGTGGCGAAGGGGCTGAGTAAGTTGCCCTCACCGGGGAGTTTCTTGGCACTGTGGAGGCAAAGGAAGATGATCCACTTAGAGGCAGTGCCCCTACTTGGCCCGTAGTAGTACTACTCTGTGGAAGGAACATTGATGATGACCCACTGAAACGCATGCATGACAGTGTTAAATACGCTAACCAGCATTTAAGTTTATATTGTCAATTGCAAATTTTGTTGTAATCTAACAGGAATGGTGCTGCATAATCCTCATACCCCTGAATGACAGAGGGCCATATTTTGCCTGTAAACCTGTTTACTAACCTCCATTAAATATCCTCAGTAAAATTATAAAATTCATAAATAAGTAATTATTAGTTAAGCAATCTTCTGGGGAAATCTGTTGATGCAGGGCAATTTTATGCTAGAAAAACTCTCTGGGTACACTTTATTAACAATGTAAGGAAATGCCAAGTCATCTTGTGTCTTTCTTATGCGGTGTTGTACCTTAAATCAAATGTGCCTGTTATTTTTAATTGACTAATATTCTAATTTAAATGTAAAAAGATTAATAGAAAAATAAAGCAGATAGACGGAATCATCTATCCATCCATTATCCAACCTGCTATATCCTAACTACAGGGTCACGGGGGTCTGCTGGAGCCAATCCCAGCCAACACAGGGCGCAAGGCAGGAAACAAACCCTGGGCAGGGTGCCAGCCCACCGCAGAGCACACACACTAGGGAAAATTTAGAATTGGCAATGCACCTAACCTGCATGTCTTTGGACTGTGGGAGGAAACCAGAGTGCCCGGAGGAAACCCACGCAGACACCGGGAGAACATGCAAACTCCACACAGGGAGGACAAGGGAAGTGAACCCAGGTCTCCTAACTGCGAAGTGGCAGAGCTACCCACTGCGCCACCCTGGTGGAATCATGTTACAAATATTTAAATGTGAGGTTACAGCATAAGCTAAAATATTATTATTATTTAGCAATGATCTAATATCTGGGCAGACAAAACTATAAAGAAGAAGAAATAATCTAAAATCAATATAGCTTACATTAGTTTATTTGCATTGTGCCATTCAGTGCAATGTACTATAAAAGTGGAGGAGAATTAGCCTTTTCCCATAATGGAAAAACCATCTTTTGATTTTCTGAATTTGTGTTTTCTGTTACAAGGGTGTGGGGCCCAGAACCTCTCCTTGCATCATCACTACAGGGTAGGGACCACTCACAGTCAAATCAGAAAAATTTAGTAAAAGCAGTTAACCTAACATGCACAACATGTGGGAACAAAATGAAGTCCAGTAAGGTAATTGAAGTAGATGTGAGGGACTCTCAGGGTTAGCTCAGCACAAACAAGGGGCCACACTTGGGAATGATCCTGGGTCCTTCGAAATGCAGGTGAAAAGTGCTTGCCACTGTGCCACCACTGACTGAAAAATGTTTGCACAATAAATTATAAAAACTGCTAACATTGACTGGCCTCATATTTCACTAATCACAACCCCCAAACATAATACACAAGCATTAAAACATTGTTTTCTCAGTCTGGCCTACTAACTTTATTTCCTTACAAGGAATTATTGGTATGGCTGACATAAAAAAAATATTTGAAAGGTTAGCGTGTTCTGTTTCAGAGCAGGGCTTTTCAGAATCTGAGAGGCCTTGGTATGTGTCTATCAATGCTTATAAACGTCAGAACCAGATATGAGAGGAAACTGAGTCATTTTAATTTTGTTAAAGAAGGAATTTTAACAGTGTAAAGGGAATAAAACAAAGAAGTAGTTAAACCTTGCTTTGGGCTTCTGTGCTATAATTTTTCACTACTAAACTTGTTATAACTGGCCATACAACTGAATGGGTACTTTAGGTTTCTGAATTATTCTTGTATTTGGTGAATTTGAAACTACTGCAAGTATCTTACCCAAAGAGAATAAGTCTTAGCCCAAAATGATCAATTTCACTGATTTTTATTTAGGTATTAATAGCCATTAAAAAGCGATATTTAGTTCAACGATAGTAGTTACATTTTATTTCAGCTCTATTACTGTAAATGTGGACAGTGTACTACCAAACAATTACACAAATTTAATTAGCTAACTAAAAAGATTACAATATGCAAGCTTTTGAGGCAACTCAGGCCCCTTCTTCAGGCAAGATGTCAAAATCTTGCTTATTGTAAGTATTGGAGCTTGCATATTGTAATCTTTTTAGTTAGACAATAAAAGGTGTCATTTTGCTTGGCTTTTCTCCATATTCATAATGGCTAAAATGGTACAACACCATAGTACTACATACAAATTTAATTGTAATTTAGATAGTCTCCTAGTCACCTCACGTATAGATTACTGTAACGCTATTCTATCTGGCATCCCACAAAAATGTATCCATTGCTTACAACTTACTCAAAATCCTGCTGCTAGGATAATAACCTGCTGTTCTAAATCCACTGAACATATTACACCTATTGTCTCTCCACTTCACTGGCTCCCTGTTAACTACCGAATACAATACAAAATACTGCTCTGAACATTTAAAGCTCTCCACAACCTCACTGATCTCCTACAGACTTGCACTCCACTCGCTCACTCAGATCCTCATCTGCAGCTCTACTTTCTGTACCACACATCAGACTCAGTGCTACTGGAGCTCGAGCGTCTGTCATAATGCTCCTCAACTCTGGAATTCTCTTCCCTCTCATATCCGTCAACTCGATTCAATAACACATTTTAAAACTGCCCTCAAAATGTTTCAAACTGGTATACCAATTGTGAATTTAATACTGTTACTGCGTGTTATCTTTGTATGTTTGCTACTACCTCTGTACCTTATTACTTTTTGAATTTATCGTTAATGTTGCTTCATTTCGGGCGGTACGGTGGCACAGTGGTAGCACTGCTGCCTCGCAGTTAGGAGACCCGGGTTCACTTCCCGGGTCGAGTCTGCGTGGGTTTCCTCTGGGTGCTCCGGTTTCCTCTCAAAGACATGCAGGTTAGGTGGATTGGCGATTCCAAATTGTCCCGTTTGTGTGTGGGTTTGCACCCTGCCCGGGATTGGTTCTTGCCTTATTGGCTCCCGTGACCCTGTGTTCGGATTCAGCGGGCTGGATGATGGATGGATGTTTCATTTCATTGTAACGTGACCTTGAGTGTTAAGAAAGGTGCCTATTAAATAAAATGTATTATTATTGTAAATAGTGTACATTGTAGTTTGTGTAGTAAACATTAGTATTGTGCTACAATCCTACATATACTGTAATCATTGTAGATAATACATGTCTCTTCATAGGTGCAATAGAAAACCATTACAGTAATCCCTCGCTATATTTCGCTTCGACTTTCGCGACTTCACTCTATCGCGGATTTTATATGAAAGCATAACTAAATATATAACGCAAATTTTTCGCTGCTTCGCGGGTTTTGCAGACAATGTGTCTTTTTACTTCCTGTACATGCTTCCTCAGTTGGTTTGCCCAGTTGATTTCATACAAGGGACGCTATTGGCGGATGACTGAGAAGCTAACCAATCAGAGCACGCAGTTAAGTTCCTGCTTGCTGAATGCAGTGTTAACCAGGAAGTCTCGTCTCGCTCATTCAGCATCAACGTGTTTCGCTGTGTAAAGAATTGTGCTCTTTTGTGTTTATCTTTGTGCATAGTCAAGCCCTTCATTATGGCTCCAAAGCGATCTGTTACTGCTTCAGGGGCCGTGCCCATGCGCAAACGGAAGATGTTAACGATTGCCGAAAAGGTAAATGTTTTGGATTTGTTGAAGGCTGCGATTCTTTTTATTTAAAAAGTAGGAAAGAAATATAAGATATACGGCCACAGTGTCCTTTTAACCAGGGTGCAAAACGAGTTGTAAGTGGATGTAATAAGGCAGTGGTCTGGATGGAATCTGCTTTAGGGATTTGGATTGAAGACTGCCAGAAGAAGAACAATGGCAGTGCTACACAATCGCCTGAAGTGGCTACTTTAAGGGCTGTAACGCTCTCCTTTGTTGTGCAGTAAAATTAAACTCATTGTTATCGGGCAAGTCATTGTGTCATTGTTGGTGAGTAACCATAATTAATTTTCTACTTACAGTACTTAGTACATGTACGTACGTTTAGTGTCACTGTACACACATTTACTGTATACTACTTTTCTTGCATTGTACGAATTTATTGCTGGTGGCCTGTCGATCGTAATGGCTGTAACATATGTGATATCGGAGACACTCAATATCTTTAAAATAATATTTAGGTTTTACTGTATATAAACAGTGTGTTTATATACGTAATTTCAATGAATCTTACCTAATATCTAAGAGAATACAAAGGGATTATGCTGTATAATTCTGTGGGGAATATTTATAAACAGTGTGGGTGAGTTTATAAGGGCTTAAAATATATAAAATAACCATACAAACATATGGTTTCTACTTCGCGGATTATCACCTATCGTTGGGGCTTTATGATGGGGTCTGGAACGCAACCCCCGCGATCGAGGAGGGATCTGTACTGTCATTGCGATCAGGTGTAATTGTAATGGCATAGCATTTTATCAAGATTATCATTGACAACTAGGTGATAATTAATGTAAATTAAAGAACTTTTCCTGCAAAAACTGTAAATAAACAGATAAATAAATATACACCAAAACGTCCTACTGAAGTGTCTAAAGTGTTATTTAGATGGAGACAGCAAAACAGCGGAACTTGTACCACCATTAAACTAATGCCTAGAGAAAAGGAGGCAAATAGAAGGTTCTTCAGTCAAACCTGCAAGACCTTGCTTCACCCATCTAAATATGTGTGGTCAGGCATGGATGCCTGCTTACATAATGAGCACCAAAGACATTACAGCATGAAACAACAGAAACAAACAAAATAGAGGCATGAAAATTGAAGAGTCTATAACAGCATAGTCCTGCAGGGCCAGACATGATTCTCAAATGACAATACACGTTTGGGGATAACCCATTAAAAGATTTGTAGTGAACAGCAGTGAAATCCAGTGCTGCAAAGGCTACAGTTACAGGGTTTCTTCCTAAAACACCTGTCCCTGTCTCCCTAAATCCTTCACTCCATGCACTAAACTAAACTGTTGGGGTTCAGGGAGAGAGTAAAAGAAAGTAAACAAAAGACCTCACGCTGAATGGAAATAAAAAAGCCAAAACTGCTGTTAATCATTCAGTGATGTGATCTGGGGAGTCCTGAAAGCACAGGTGCCAAAGCACTTTCAAAAATTGCCCACTAGAGGGGAAAACTCCATCAGATACCCAGACTAGATACCCAAAGGGCCAAGACAAATCGTTATAAAAAATAAATGGTTTAACAAAGACTTTGCAAATCCTAAGCTCCAAAGACACAAAGGAGATGCCTGCAAGGCAGACACAGTAAACAAGTCAAAAAACAGAATCCAAAAGCGGTGGTCGAAACAGAGCAGAGGTTAAAAAAAAAAAAAATCAATAAACAATATGAAATCCAGAGGCAAGGTGAAAAACCAAGGAAGGATTCGAAATCCAAAAAACACAAAGCAAAAGTGACATCACAGAAACACAAAAAAACACTCCACTCCAAGCACGTTCAGTGAACCACCAGGAACTATAGGAGGTCCTCCCTTAAATAGGTTGGAGGTGGTGATGGGCAGGAGGCCTGCCCCTAGCGAGACCACCCACAAAGCACAAGGGACATAACAAAGACCCTTCCCCTTTTCCAACATGCAATCAGAAAAATGTACATCTCTATATATAAAAAAATCCATCTGTCTGCATGTCCGCTTTTCACAAGAGAACTGCTTAAAGGATTTCGATTGAGTTTTTTTCTATAATTTTCTTGAACATTCTGGTTGATTTTGCGACCTTTTTCATCACTGTAAGTATCATAGTTCAATTGTGGTACTGATTTTTTTGCGCAAATCAGAGAGAGACACAGCAGGCCGAGGGGAGGGGGGAGAGGGCCCTCCTCACTCATGTGCCAGCCTTGGGGTGTATCTTGCATCTGCTTAGCTAGCGAAAGAGAGAACTACTTAACGGATTTAGATCTGTCTTTTTTCTAGAATTTGCTTGAACATTCCGGTTGATTTTGCGACTTGTCTCATCGTGCTAAGAATCATAGTTTGCTTGCAGGAGCAATATATTTGTGCTAATCCGAGACAGAGGCTGCAGGCCGAGGGGAGGGGGAAGATTGACGTCAGGAGTGGGGAGCCAGGTTGGGTCCTCCTCGCTGTCCTGTTTCACTTCTACATGGGCGGAGCTGTGTGGGATGGCTAGTAATAGATGAAATAAACATTAATACAAATAACTGGCATAAAATTAGACAAAATAGTCCCAAGACATGACTTTGAGCCCCACCCAGGGGGAAAATGCTGGCTGAAACATGATTTTAAGGAGCTCAGCAGCATAAGGCAACTGAAGCTTAATGGTTAATTTGTATGTTGTAATGACAGAGAAGACAGATCAACTTCTGCGACATGTTTCTATTTATATCTTTCTGTCATTTTGACTATTGTATCACTATATGGCATAAAACAGCAAACAGAGTTTAGATATATACCGTGTGTTAATCCAGCCTCTGTAAAAACCCTCACAATGTTCCAGTGTAGTGCTGAGGTGTCACTTGCACTCGGGTCCCAATCCAGGTAGGATGCCGTGTGGTGGGTGTGGCAATGCATGCTCACAATCTATGTGTTAAAATGCCATAGATATTTTTTGGAATGGCATGGGTAAATTTCCAATTAGACAGTAATGTTAACTTACATTAGTTTAATCAATTGGATGTACAGTCAGAAGGTGGATGCTGTGCAGCCTTGTCCGTGTGTTACTGGTATCATTGGGCAGATTTGTTGATTCAAGTATCTTGAATACTGACATATACATCTCCTGTCGCTCTTCCTTATCAGGTCTTTTAACTGCAGTCCATTTAACGGAGTGTAACACACTGTATACTGCATATTGTGCAGTTCATAGCTGCCAGTTCTTTCAAACTCACATCTCGTTTCAAACTCACTATCACTGTAATGGTGAACAAAAGAGAGCACACACAGAACCTGTGACAACGTATTGCTCATGTTTACCATTTGTCCAGTGATGTCTTTCAATGCCAATGTATAATCTGATGTTACTGAAAGGGTTTTTGCTTGCAATAGGTTATGTTTATTTTTAACTTGTGCAATATACACTCTACACACATGAAACACATTCCTATGCTTAATAAGTTATTTCAGGAGATTTTTCAACTGTTCATTGTAATCAGAAACTTGCTGTCTATCGGACCACATTACCAGTGACACCCCTGCCCTGCTCTTTGCAGTTTGAAATCACTGCACCTACTTTGGGTGACACCTTCAGCTAGCATTGAATTGGTTTAGAAATGTGACACTCAATGAGCTGTCCGATTGTTCCCATCCATTTTTAAGTAAAATTCATTCACTGTAGTCTCCAGACGTTTATATAATACTTCAGGCTTCAGGCAGACTAATAACAGTGCTATAACAGCTAAACCAAGGGTGTCCAACCTCAGATCCTGGTGGGCTATATTGACTGCAGGTTTTTTTCCAGTCATTTTCTTAATTAGCAAAAAGTTTTTGCTGCTAATAGAGCATACTTTGTATTGAGTTTACTTTATTTCCTAAGATTCAGAACCCTTAATTGTTTTGTTTTTTTTCTGTTATCCAGCACCCAAACAATAATGACATGCTATCAGAAGCACAACCAATGGTTTTGGCAAAGGCAGAAGAAAACATAACTGATATAACTCTTAAAAACTTTCCCTTCTTTATAGTGTTCACCAATTCGACAGAATACACAATTTTGGAGATATGTCACTTATTAGAGCTGATTCATATATTTTGTCTATGAAAATATAAAGTTAAATATCATCTTTCCATACTGGATTGGTGCCTAAGAAGGATGAGCCTGTGTCTTGTGACCTGTGGAAACAGATTCTGAATCACTTTTTACTATGGCTAGGATAAAGTATATTTACAGGGTTGATGGAAACTAGCTGGCAAAATGGCAGAACTCGACCCTGCCTGAGATACCAGTACACTGCACTATACAGTCACACCCTATATCTACTCAAACTGTGCCAGTTAAGAAATTCCAATAAAAATAACCTGAACTGTATGTTCTTAAGATGTGCAAGGAAATCGGAGGAGCTTGGGAAAATGGCATCAGAAGAACATTCAAATGCTACACAGACAATATCTGGGACGGGAAGTGAATGCAGAACTCTTAAGCTGTGAGACAATCACTAACTGCTGCACTATCGTGACATCCAAATGCAAATTTCAACCCCCATAGTACATCTTCAGATTTCTTTTCAATCCTATGCTTGAGTATAAACTTCATATTAATTGTTATTTTAAATAATGGTATATTTCACCAAAGCTTTTGCTTTTTACAATATGAATGATATATATTTAGTGTTAATATAATTAGAATGTGGCTGACTTAGTATAGTTGGAATTCTGAAGTTTTAAATCTAATCAGTACTCAAATGTGGCATTTGGTGCCACGGCCCACCTGCCAAGTTGTCTTGCCTGCCTATGGTAAAGTCATCCCTGATGGAGGATCGCAGGAATCATGGGAAAGAGGGGTCCTTTCATCGGATTGGCTGGCACAGCACTGTTTCAGCTGTGGAATGGCCAAATGGGGGAGGCAGCTTGATGGATGAAGTCTCCAGGACTCTAAAAATATCCAAATCTTATTATATGATATCATCATTGTTAAATTCTATTCCGCACTCCTAAAATTTTTATTTTTATGCTGTATTCAGGATTTGTTCTGTTCTGTGTATTGTATTGTATTGACCCCTTCTTTTGACACCCACTGCACACCCAACCTACCTGGAAAGGGGTCTCTTTGAACTGCCTTTCCCAAGGTTTCTTCCATTTTTTTCCCTACAAGGTTTTTTTGAAAGTTTTTCCTTGTCTTCTTAGAGAGTCAAGGCTGGGGGGCTGTCAAGAGGCAGGGCCTGTTAAAGCCCATTGCGGCACTTCCTGTGTGATTCTGGGCTATACAAAAATAAACTGTATTGTATTGTATTGTAATGTATGACATTTCTCTCGTTATGGTTCAACTTTTTGTTTTGTCTGTATCTTGCACTACTTATATTATTATATTGTAATTATTGTATATCATGCTGGGCTCACAAGTGGAAGTGTGAGAATAAGAACAAATTCAATTAAATTTGGTTTCTTAACTTTTGCAATACCTATAATACCATTTTAACAATTAATACAACTGTTGTTACTCTAATAAAAAAGCAATAAATAGAATTGTGTTTTGTTACTGGATATTTATGGCCCACTTAACAATCTCTGATGGTTTCTAGGGTACTGTCCGAAATTTATACAGCTTTTAGGAGGAATTGCTTTCAACTGCAAGATGCTTTTGACAACTCTTATAGCTTCTTCAAGTGTTCTGATAAAGATTAAGGAATGTCTGAGTAAACCAGAGTGTTACTGACTATTTCCAGCTGGTTTCACTCTGCAGATACTCATGTTGACTCTTTGACTGGACAGGAACCGAAAATGTTAGCTAAGAGTTTAAGACATATGTGTATTTAACTTTGCTTTTAATGTATTTTTATGTTTATCCTAGTGCTGGGCTGAGAAAGAGAAAAGAAGAGATCCTTCTGTTGTTATACTATGGCTTTAAAGTTCTAAAAAGAGATGAGTGCTCCGATGGCCAAATATGATGTGTAATATTAAAAAGTAAATGATTATGTTTTGCACTATTAGAACAAAACTATATAATTACGAAGAGGTGCATTATTTGCATATTTCTTGTAAATAATTAATGTCTGAATTACAAGGTTACATGCTAACAGCTACAGATCTGGATTGATATGCACAAGCTAAGAATACAAAAATTGTGAGCGCCTCGGTAACGGACTCACCAGGACACTAATATTAATAGAGATTAGCTTCAAACGTGTATACATTTATGTTGTCCAATTGACGGAGCTATCTAATAATTAGCTGATTATTCTACAGTAGTTGAATATTATAAATGAACAATAATTACTTCATTTTTTAACTACATACAAAATATATGGAAGTAATTATGAAAACCCTTTTTTATATTAAAGGGTCATGATTTTACCTCGCTATTGAGCTGCTCATATTTTCAATAAAAGATAAAATAACATTAAATAATAAGCAAGTAGTGAAATGGGCAGACAAGTGATACAGTGTTTTGAGTGGCTCAAAGCATAGGGTCAGAATCCTTGCCTGACCAGTATTTTGGCCTCTTTTTGGCTGCATAAA
The DNA here is from genome assembly GCF_016835505.1 of Polypterus senegalus. Lineage (NCBI taxonomy): Eukaryota > Metazoa > Chordata > Cladistia > Polypteriformes > Polypteridae > Polypterus > Polypterus senegalus. The sequence continues at coordinate 215,157,801 of NC_053156.1, forward strand.
CATATCCATTTCTTATTAAAAATGACAGGCTGCTTGACGTGGAAATTAAAATTAAATGCAGTCTTAATTTTATTTAATACTTGACGGTACCTCTCAAAGAGAGCTAATTCATGTGTCCCTGAACCTCTTTTCCCCTGGCGTTCCCTTTCTCGAGGGCATTCCCATAAAGCCTGCTTCTCAGATTCTGTCATTATTTTCGAGGCACCTTTCTCGCTTTCTGTCCAGTTTTATACTTTACATCTTCGAAGACATCTCTTTCTTTGTTTGCCTTTAATCCTCCTTGTGAGTCTCACACTCACACTTTCTCTTTTGTCACCAAACTGACCAAACTGACTAATGAAACCAAAGCCAAACTGACCAATCAGATTGTTCTGAGGAACAGGACACACAAACCTTTTTGTTTTATTATATAGTAGAAGATAGGCAGTTGACACACAATTTTCTAAAAACCTTCATAAGCCAGTTTGAATGATGAAATTAGGACAATAACGGGATAGAATTGTAGTGGTTAGTGTTGCTGCTTCGCAGTCCTTAATTCCTGACATTCACTCCTGTCAGGCTCAAGCACAAAAATTATTAAAATAGAGGCATTAAATGGCATTTCACTACTGACATTCAGAATGCGTGCCTTTTACCATTCCATAACCATGCCAAAACTTAATACAGCTATTTCAATTAATTATTTAAAGGGCATTCCCATTATTCATGACACAACCTTAGTAAATATAATTCTACTTAATTTATGAACATTTTCATTTTTTCAAAAATTCTATATTCATGTGTGTGTAACATATGTCATAATCAAGCACAGGCTGAAAAGTTAGAACTGTACCAGTCATAATCTAGAGTTCACCATGTGATCAGTCTGCCAGTATTACAGGGGACTTATATAAAGGAGACACATGGGAGAGTGTTGCACTGGGATTCACATGCCCATTTCTTTTTTGTATTCAGGAAGAAAAAAACAATGAAGTTGAAATTATTTTTAATATTTAAGACAAGAATGAAAAACATTTTTAAAAATTCCATTTATTAAGAATTTCAAAAACAAATTATGAGCACTATTCTACATAGTCACCTTCGTTAGCCATGCAATTTTCCCAGTGTTGTACCAACTTTTTAATGCCCAATAACTACTCCTCCCGCCTTCACCATTTCCAATGAAAATATAGAAGTCTGGAAACTTTTTGAATGTCACTCATATAAAGCACACTGTCACAACCACCTGCAGATGCAAATGTCCTGCTAGTAGTTCCGGATCAACCAGGACCAAAAGCAGACAATAAAAAGGATGGCAGATTGAAACAAAAAAAGAAGGATGATGTTTAATTTACAGTTATTTTGAAAAGAAAGAACAGTTTTTAGTTGTACAAATATTTACAGTGACAAAAATAATGTTGTTAAATCCCAATAAAAATCAACAATCACAAAATGTATGTAAAACATAAGAAAAAACAAGAAGGCTCTTAACCCGCTATATAATGATCAGCCCTGAGTGGTCTCAAAATACAGCTCTGTTACAGTCACAATGTAACAAATAAAATGGACTCCCACAAAAAGCAAAAATATGGAGCTTTTACTGGCTAAATAGGAACCTTAATAACTCTTAAACAGCATCCCACTGCTGCCACCAAATTATCATAAGCTACCTGTGGATGCAGATGTGCTTTTGTGCTTTTCATAGATCTCAAACTACTATCAGGACATCTGCATCTGCAGGTGGCTTCTGACACACGGAAACTACTAAATATTAGAGAATTCCTCTATACGAAGGCTTTACTAACCATAAGGTACAGTAGTATGACAGTATTTATAAAAAAAAACTGTTTGCTGAGCAAAACTAGCTGTATACACCATATTTGACAAAACAGGTGACACATCATATTTCTAATTTATTACTGTCATACATTATTTTAAGTTAATATTATTTCACTTAAGATTATACAGTGTGTTTGACATGCAAATAACATATACATACCTTAATTGTTGGATAGTGACCATCTTGTAAGATACATTCTTTAGCTTTCAAGCAGTGTGTGCAGTAATAAATAGTTAGTTTTTCATTTAAATTTATGCTAAAAGTGATTATGCAGCCATGTAATTTTCTTGTATAATAATTACATGTACATATACATTTTACTTAGACTTATACACACATGTAAATGTATTTTGACTTATTCTATGAATATGCAGTTTCTCCTGAGAATGGAGAAATCCTGAGACAAACTATAAAACAAGGCAGAGCTGAAGATCAAGTACACAATCTTTTATATAAAAAAGAACTTGTCTGAATATTGTGGTTACAGAGAGAAGTGACTCGTAGAGTGCTGAATCATTTGCTGCACTAATTCGTACAGACACTATTTGAAGAAGATGATAAAAGAGCAGCTAACACACCCAGCTACTTAGAAGTAATTTATCAGAAAGTTTCAACTGCGAGTGTTGGCTTTCATATGTTAGCAAGCCTTCCAGCCCCTTGGATCTTTTCTCTGAGCTAAGCCACATGGATACAGCTGAACAGCCAAGGCCTCAAGAACAGACATGAAAATTGCTTGTAATTCTGCTGTTCCAATGATTCCCTCCCCAACTGTGCCTTAATAACCATTTGTTTCAAAATATTAAATCATCACAAAATATTAAATCAAATTAAATTAAAAGTCCAGTTGTTTTTTTCTGTGATATTTGAGTGTTTCTACTTTCGTTCCCTCTCTTAAGGTAAACATACAGGGTGATCCAGATCTAATTATGCAGATCCAGATCGTTTGGATGACTTTGATTTATGCGGGGACGATTCCAGTTCGGCGGGAAAACGATTCTTCATGTTGTCAGTTTTCACACTTCTCGATGGTCCGGGATTTTTCGGGTGACTTTTTATGTAATAAACTTAATAAGTTATAGTATAATGAAAATTGCATAATTAGATCTGGAACACCCTATATAAGAATGAGGTAATTAGCAAAGCCTGTGGAATAGAAGAAACATTTTCATTTTGACTTATTCTCTACAATGAACTGGCACCTATTTAATGTTTGATTCCTGCTTTGCGCCTAATTCTGCAGGGATATATTTTTGCCATTACAGTCTTGGGCTGGTTTAATCAAGTTGGAAAATAGATGGAGTTTTCATTTAGCTGTTTTTGACAAAAACTGCAACATCACATTTTTCCTATCATTTTTGCTCTTGATACTGTAAAGGAAATAAACAACAAGGTAAACAATGGAGTGTTGGGGCTTCAATTGGGAGATCCTGTTTAATGTGTTTTACACCAAGAACTTTTAAATAAGCAATGACAGTGATGATTTGGCACCCTCTAGTGGTGCCACAAGCAATAACAAGAACATCCGTGTAATCTTCGTAGTTAATGTCAATGTCAATTTATTTATATAGCACATTTAAAACAACATAGGAATGCTGTGGCCAAAGTGCTTTACAATAAAAGAACAAAACCCATGCAATTAGCATAAATAACATAAATAGAAATAAAATAAATTAACATAAATAAAATAAATAATAAATAGAAGTAAGATTACATAATCACAATGAGGAAAACCATCAGTATTACTGAATGTCACGGAATGCAAGTGAATAGAAATGAGTCTTTAATCTTGTTTTAAACAGTTCAATTGTAGACGACTCCTTTATGTGATGAGGTAAAGAGTGCCACAGACGAGGAGCAGCAGCTGTAAAAGCCCTGTCCCTCTTAGTTTTACACTTGGTACGAGGGACAACAAGAGACAACTGACCAGAAGATCTAAGCACTCTGGATGGCTGGTGTAAAGCACACAATTCAGATAAATAGGCAGGAGCAAGCCCATGTAAAGATTTAAAAACTAGCAATTTTAAAGATTTTAAAACCAATTTGAAAACTGACAGGCAGCCAGTGTAAAGAAGCTAATATTGGAGAAACAGAATCAGACTTTCTTGCCCCAACCAGAAAGCGAGTGGCAGCATTCTGGACCAACTGTAACCTGTGTATCAGGGATTTGCTAATCCCAGAATACAGCGAGTTGCAGTATTCAAGGCGAGAAAAGATAAAAGCATGAGTAGCTTTCTCAAGATCCCTAGCAGATAAAAAAGGCTTGATCTTACCTAAAAGACGAAGTTGGAAAAAGCAACCCTTGACTGCAGAATTAATCTGTTTCTCAAAAGAGAGGTTACTGTCAAAAATAACACCAAGATTGCGGACTTGAGGTTTGCAAAAGACAAAGCCCCGAGACGTCCAAGACCAATTTGGGCTTTAGCTGATGGACCCACTATAAGCATCTCCATTTTACTGCCATAGGTCCCAAACTACTATCAGGACATCTGCATCTGCAGGTGGCTTCTGACACATGGAAACTACTAAATATTGGAGAATTCCTCTATACGAAGGCTTTACTAACCATAAGGTACAGTAGTATGACAGTATTTATAAAAAAAACTGTTTGCTGAGCAAAACTAGCTGTATACACCATATTTGACAAAACAGGTGACACATCATATTTCTAATTTATTACTGTCATACATTATTTTAAGTTAATATTATTTCACTTAAGATTATACAGTGTGTTTGACATGCAAATAACATATACATACCTTAATTGTTGGATAGTGACTATCTTGTAAGATACATTCTCTAGCTTTCAAGCAGTGTGTGCAGTAATAAACAGTTTTTCATTTAAATTTATGCTGAAAGTAATTATGCAGCCATGTAATTTTCTTGTATAATTACATGAAAATATACATTTTACTTAGACTTATACACACATGTAAATGTATTTTGACTTATTCTATGAATATGCAGTTTTTCTTGAGAATGGAGAAATCCTGAGACAAACTATAAAACAAGGCAGAGCTGAAGATCAAGTACACAATCTTTTATATAAAAAAGAACTTGTTTGAATATTGTGGTTACAGAGAGAAGTGACTCGTAGAGTGCTGAATCATTTGCTGCACTAATTCGTACAGACACTATTTGAAGAAGATGATAAAAGAGGTTTTTATTTTGATTCAGATTAAGAAAATTATTAGCCATCCAGGATCTTAGTTCAGAAAGACAGTTGTGCAGCTTTCCAAATTTCCTAAAAATAGCTCCAATAGGGTGAAGGTATATAGAGAATAAAATAGGACCCAAAATGGATCCCTGAGGAACACCATATTTAAAAGGAGCAGTAGATGAAAAAGAGGAATTTAAAGTCACTGAAAAGTGTCTACCAGTTAGATATGACCTGAACCAGTTAAGAGCAGCTCCTTTAAGCCCAACAAGATGTTCAAGCCGCATCAGCAATATCTCATGGTCAATAGTGTCAAAGGCAGCAGACAGGTCAAGGAGGAGAAGGACTGCAGCGTCACCTGTGTCAGTAATAATAGAGATGTCATTGAATACTTTTAGGAGGGCCATCTCAATACCATGAAAACGCCTAAAACCAGATTGGTAGATCTCAAATAAATTATTGGAGTTAAGGTGATCAATCAATTGATTATAAATAATTCTTTCTAATATTTTTTGCCAGAAATGGCAATTGGGAAATCGGGCAAAAATTGGCTAAAACTCCAGGATCTAATTCTGCCTTTTTTAGACAGGGACGCACCACAGCATGTTTAAAAAATGAGGGCACAACCCCCTCACTAATAGAACCATTGATAATGGGTAGTAAAGCTGGACCCAAAACATCAAAGGCTTCCACTACGAGGCATGGTGGTACAATATCAAGAGGACTGAGAGTTGGTTTAAGGGTGTCAATAGTTCTTTTTAACTGTGAAAGTGAGACAAGATCAAAAGATTCCAAGACAATACCTATGATTAACAGTAGGAAGTTCATAGCCAGTTGGAACAATGCCACAGCAGGCTGTATCAATTTTACTGACAAAGAAAGAAAAAAACTGCTCACATGAAAGAACAGTGCTATTTAATCCTGTCACAAAATGAGGGTGAATGGCTGCATTAATAGAATTAAATAAGACCCTAGAATTCTTAGAATGATGGGATACTAAATCAGCAAAGAAATCATGTTAAGCTTTCTTAACTGCAACCCGGAAGTTAAATAGAGAAGTCCTAAAAATCTGTTTAGAAACAATCAGTCCATCTTTTTTCCAACATCGTTCCGCAGTTCGACAGGCGCAGCGTAGTAATCACGTAGTTTCATTCAGCCAGGGGGCAGGTCTTACCCTATTACAGCGTATCTTGATGGAGCAATTGAGTTTTACAAGAAGAATTAAATTCTAAAACAGAATCATCAATACCATCATATTGGACATCTACATCAAGACTGGAGAATATGGTTTTAAAATCGGATATAATACAAGAATTTAAAAAGCAAGAACAGCATGCTAGACAACCACTAGTAGGAACATCAACAGTCATATTTAAATCCATCATTATAGAAAAGTGATCTGTAAAAGAAACATCGCATAAATCAATATCATTAAGCGAAATATCACGTGTAAGAACAAGATCAATGGTGTTAAATGACAAGCCTCTGCTGTTGCATCTTTGTCTTTATCCTGGCAGATTGGAAGGATGGGGCTTGATGTGAAAAGGTTTATCTATGTGCTGTTCCTCCATTCTAAAGAAGGAAACGAAGTGTAACCTAAATTCAGTCTGTGTAAAAAACTCACCATAACTGCATATGTAACAGTACTGAAAGATATCTGAATGACCTTGGTATATCCATCTATGTTTTTTTATAGATAAGAAAGCCTATTATCACTAATATGTCCAAATAATAAAGCTTTCTATCAATATTAAAAAATATTGTGGGTTGTCTCTTTATGTCACCTAAAACATAACATTCTCAAATCAGCTTAATTCAATTCAGGTTCACTGAAGCATCTGTCCTAAAGCAGGAAACAACCACAGACAGATGCCAATCCATCACAAGGACATCTATGTGGGGCCAATTTGGAATAGACAATCAACTTAACATAAATGTCTTTGGGTTATGGAAGGAGAAGCTAAAAACACCACCTGGAGAAGAAAACAGCTGAAAAATGACTTGCTATCTGATTCAAACTCACAGTGTTAGATCAAGCAGCAGTGCTGAACAATATGCCACCATCCCACCCTCAGTGTCAGTTAATACAGTTCAATGATGTAGATGTTCAAAAATGGAAAGAACAACTTTCAATTTCTTGTTTTACAAATAATGAGCACTTTAATATAGTTGTTCTCCAGCAAAAGGCAACTACTGCACGTGCTATTAATATTGGACCCATCACTGTATTCTGCAATAAGTCTTATGTTTTAATTCTTTAATATACCCTGAAGTAAAATGTACTGTACTTAAATGCTGTAAATCAGAAATATTTTTAAGGTGCATTTCACCTCTGCAGAATTTCCAGTTTCCAAGCCATTTAATGCATTGTAACTTCATCCATTACTACAGAGTATGCTTTTAAAGTTATAAATTAAGCTTTATTTACAAATATTTATTTGTTCAAGGATGCTCAAGGATGGATGAATTTCCATAATTTGAAAAAAGAGAAAAAAATTTGTAAGCAATTAGGAAGCACATAAAAATCTACATTTATTTTGGCAGCTTATGCAAACATATTGTAAATTTTGTATGGGATAAACAGTATCAGCATTGGATATTGTATTGAGAGGCGAGTAATAATAATAATAAGAACGAGAATTTTTTTTTAAAATTGAATATTTCTCAGAACATTGTTAAAATTTAATCACCCTCAAAATACTCTCCCTGAAGCGCAATATACTTGTCCCACCGCTTTTCCCATTGTCCAAAACTGTTCTGAAACTCTTGCAAAATGATAGCCTTCAATGTCTCCACAGTTTCTTGATCTCCTCTACGTCCTGAAAATGCTTTCCTTTAAGGTCCATCTTCATTCTAGGAAATAAGAAAAAAATCACAGAGTGCAAGGTCCAGGGAGTAGGGGGTGGTGGGAAACCATTGTCATTCCGCTTTTCTTGAGAAACTTCTGCATGCTCAATGTTGTGTGGATGGGAGCTTTGTCGTGATGCAGAAGCCACTCGCCTGATTGCCACAATTTGGGTCGTTTTCTCTGCACTGCATCACGTAATCACTTGAGCACCACTTGCCCTAATGATGCAGAGGGCAGTTTAGTACATGCACCTACCAGCAAACGTTGAAACTAACACCCCTACAGCCTACAGAATAAAATTCTCGTTATTTTTGGGTCCCCCCTTAAATAGCACTTTTCCCGGGCTCAAGTCGCTTATTTAAACAGAAGAATATATGTAACATTTGGTTCAAAAATGTTTTGCATAGAACACTAAACATAAATACAGGTTACAAAGCATTAAGCAGAATAAAAGATAATAAGCAAGAATAAAATGCTAAATTCAATACTAAAAGAAAGCCTAGCAAATTAACATCATATGTGATATAACACATAAATTATACTGAGCATCTGGACAGAGAGGAAGACTGAAAGAGGAGGACAGAATGTCAGGTTAAGTTAAACACCTTCCTGAACAGATGAGTTTTAAGTTGTTTTTTAAAAGAATGAATGGAGTCAGCTGATCTCATTAATTTAGGGAGGTCATTCCAAAGTCTGGGTGCTATACAGCTAAAAGCCCAGTCACCCATAGAGTGCAGGTTAGTGTGGGGCATAACAAGATCGCCAGAATCAGAGGACCTTAGCATAGTGATGGAGAAGGTCACTGAAGGTCTCCTGCCAGCCGACGGCCAGGAATCCCTCTGAAATGCCAATTTTAAATCCGAGAAGCATACAGCCACACCACCCCGGCAAAGACAGGCAGGACACAGGTTCACCACACAACACAAAGATTTATTTTTCTGTGGGGAAGTGTTTTTTTAATTGCTCCCCACTTCTCTACAGAATACAGAAAATGGCAACAATGATCGCACAGTCCTTCCTCCTCCAGTCCTCCACACAGACTCGTGATCATTTACATTGCACTGCTAGCACACTTACTGAACTGGAAGAATCCAAATCCAAATACCTTAACAGTAGAAAAAGTATGTCCTGTTTAATTTATAACTAGAAAAAAATGTAAATGATTTTACGATCAGTGTTATCCTTTAAATAATAAACATAAAATAACATACTCAAAGCTACTTAATCCAATTTAGTGTTACAGGGACCAGAAACTTCCCCAGCAGCACTGGGCAGCACTGGGCACAAGGCAAGAATCGTTCATAGACAAGGCACCAGTACATTACAAGACAATATGGGGAGAATATGTTAACTCCACAAAGACAACAACCAGGTGCATGATCTGAACCTACAAAGCTAATCCATTGCTGATATGTGGGATATATCAACATCACACTGAACATTGTTTCTTTTTCTATTCTCTAGATTGGTAGGGGAGGAAGCATCTGATTTGAACAAGATGTTATACCGTATATCATTCTGATTTGCAAATTTTTCATTGGAAGTCAATTTTTAGTATAAAATAAATGCATGTTGAGTTGTTTAATGAATAGAAAATGTATTAAAATGGAGCTGAGTGCTTTCCATGGGTTAAAATTATTAGCAGATTAATACCAATTTATTTTTCTGATGTATATTAACAACATTGATACATATATAGTTAGTTAAAGCAGCGATACTTGTAGATAATGTAAAATTAGAGAAATAAGTAATCCCAATTGGGCATGATCATGACAATGGTCAAAAATGAGCAAACACTTGCAAACTGCATTAGATCTGTGTAAAGAGTATATAATGACACAAATAACACTAATAAAGAGTTGGGGTACTACCTTGATAACCCCGTATAATGTGAGTTTTTTTGTGTAAATAAACAAACAGTTGGCTATGGTGATGTCTTTACAGACCCAAGTCCAATCAGAAATGAAGTAGGTAGCTGGTGTGCCGGTTTATGAAGGAAGATGGAAGGAAGGGGCGGGTCCAGGAGAACAGACACCGGAAATGACATCAGTGATGGAAGGGCTGTCAATTAGTGTAGAGCGAGCATGCTCGGCCGAACATGTGTTCGGCTCCAGCATCGCTATGCTTGGAGCATGGCGCTACTCGAACGAGCACCACATGTGCTCGTGCGCCATGCTCGAGTCTCCGCCCCGCACGTTTCACGGGTTGGAGACAGCCAATCAAGGGGCAGGTAAGTACTGCCCTCACTGTAATGCCAGTAGCCATGTCAGGTGCTGGCATTACAGTGATTGGCTGGCCGGAACACGTCATTGGGTGCTAAACAGCATGGACTCGCATATAATGTTTTAGAGCGTCAGCTCACCTGCAGGCACTCCCATATCATGTTTTAGAGCATTGAAAGGCAACATTTTTCGAGTTGCGGAGCACTGAGTCCAAAAATTTTCTTTCACGGCGCACCTGAGGGACTGCCCATAAATAAAGTCGTGACAACACAATCTATGGACAATCGCCAATAAAAACAGTTAATTTTACAAGTTTGAAAGACATTTTATTAATAAAGGAATCAAAGGATAAATCTTAAATTTAATTAATGTGAACGTTAAGATTGTTTTTCAGGACATATGAGATTGATGCGAGGAGCAATTTTCGAAAGACAGACCCGCATTTCCTTGTCGATCATTTGAAGTCTCTCGCGTTTCTTAGTCTTCATTTCCGTAAGTGTTCCGTTATCTGTTTTTCCAACATAAAATATATTTTTTTAAACATTATCTTTTTAATCAACCAAAAGTTCAAAAACACTAGCAATTTTAAATATTTTACAAAAGTATTCGCGGCACCCCTAGAAAATTCCGTGGCGCACGGCGCACCGGGTGCCTGACAATGTTTTAGAGCGTCAACTCACCTGCAGGCACTGGCATATAATGTTTTAGAGCGTCATTTTTCCTGTAAAATTGATTTTTTTGGCGTGTTTTTGTCAGTCTGTAAAAGTGGCGTACAACTCGGACAAACTGGTTCCCAGCAGCAACTTGGGAGTCCAAGATGCATCCAGACATCGTCCCCATGCTGTTCCCGGTCCATTTGGGTGGTGTTTCTGTCAGTTTCTAACCTTTTCCAATAGACCAGGCACCCTCCCCTCTTCAGAGCAGGGGGTGCCTAGTTGTCTCCCAGTGACTTACATTATACTTGGGTGCTCGGTAGAGCACAAGAACATCGCGATGTGTTCGGACCGAACACCGGAACACTTTGGTGCTTGCTCATCACTACTGTCAATCACCAGGCCTGCAGAGGGGGAAAGAGAGAAAGGATTGGAAAACAGTGCCAACTCCTGACTTGGCAGGTAATTACATTTACTAGAGCCCTTAAGCTGCCTCCCATGTGCACACACATGACAAGTAAATACACATAAGAGGGACATTGATTTTAAAGGTGGCCTCAACTGGCTTCTTAAAAGTTTGCCTCCTTATAATTTATCACATATTGTATGATTTGGAATTCACTTAGATAGTTTAAATCATTTTTTTTAATCATACACTATCTGTAAAGTCCCTTGCAATAGTGTGCTTTGTGCTGGGAGCTCTATAAATGATGTTTTTGTGGGCGCAGCTCAGATATTTCTTACCTGGGCAATTGTGCTAATCACTGTGTAGTATAAGATCACATTGGGTTAAGAGTTATTAGAGTGGGAAGTGGCTGTGTTTTTTTGCAAAGCTGCCTTAAACGTATTAAAAACAGTCCACGTCTTCAAGGACACTGAATTGTACATGCAAATACTAATGTATTTTTCAAGGTTACTGTAAAAAAATCTGTTGAATTACTCACTGTGCAGTCGAAAGTAGAAACCAAAGTATATAGTCATAAAAAATGTATTTTTGCAATGCTCACAAGTTTCTGATTATGCAAGAAAAACACATACTGAAACAAAATCAGTTACAATCATTTCCCAGTAAAAATGCAAACCTCAATATCCTGTTTTTTTCGTACTATAAAAAGCACAATGTGATACCTAACATAATTAATGTCTGTCTGAATGGTATGTTCATGATTAGTTCCTCAGTAAGGGAGAGAAGTGTGACAATTCTTAGGCCACATTGACCCAAGCCAATCTGAAAGTAATCTTTATATACGTATATTTGAATAAATTCCTAAGATTTTCATTAACCAGTTTTTAAGAACAAGCAGGCCACCTTTTTCCTCATACCTCTTCAATGAGGCAAGAAATTAATAATTTTTTTAGTCTAATTTATTAGCAGAAATAAAAAGCTCATTGCTGGTTTTTGAGTGATTTAATTTCGCAAGGAAAAGATTCTTTTATGGGAAGGATTTCAAGAGTACATCAGGGAAGGATTTGGACAGCTGCTCACCCATCTTCCTTTTTCACTCAGTGCAAGCAGGAATGAGACTCTCTCCATAACTCCTCCCCTTCCTGCTTATAAACAACTTCTAGACAGGAAGTAAACTCATTTGTTGTATGACCAGCAGAAAAGAGCAGGTGCTGTGTTTATTCCTCAAAACACCATTTCATCCAACCTATTTTTATGCTAATAAATCTGCTGGTATACTAATTTTAACACAAATAAACTGCTAATTTCATAATATAAAATACACATTCTATATACCTCCTGTGATGGACAGCCAGCAGCTCAGCCCAGCCAGGGTGCCCAAAAAGTGGAAGGATGGGGGAAGGCAGCTACTTTGGGACACTGCCTCCCCCAGGATGCTAGATGGCAGCTTTCCTGGACTGTAGTGGTACCCCGATTTCCCGCAGGGCACCATGGGGCATGAAGTTTGTTTATACAGCCCTGCTGGGTACTGTGGGTGCCGCCAGGTGAGGCTATGAGACAAGGAAGTACTAGAAGGTCACAAGAATGGAAGCCCAGAAGTACTTCCGGGCTGATTAAAGAACTTGAATTCTCTGTCTGACCTGGAAGTACTGGCAGGTCACATGGACGAAAGAGCAGAAGCACTTCCTGGTTAAGAACTATATAAAGGACTGCAGAACACCCAGCAGGAGAGCCAGAGTCGGGTGGAGGTGGACAAAGCTTGCTGGGAGGTGTGGAGGAGAAGACAGAGATTATTGTGCTTATTATTGTGCTTGTTTACTTGCCTGTTTATTGTGGCTATGGTGCTTAGGGAGCACTGCTGGAGAAGAAAATAATTAAAATAACTTCTTTGTGCTTTTACCTGGTGTTCTGAGTGTCTCTCTGTTGGGACAAAAGCGTCCACACTCCTCATGCCACTAGGAAAAATGGGAATGATTGACATTTAGGTTTGTTTGTCTCCCAAGCCTATAGAGCCAATCTTTATCACAATGCTACACATATGACCAGACACTTTTCCTTGGCTGTAGTGTTTAGAGGCAACTAACCTTGATGGTCTGCTACTTACATGAGTACTGATATAAGTTCTTCTATTTATCAACATGGAAATTCATTTTACATTTACTTATTTGGCTGACACCTTTATCCAAGGCAAGTTACAACATTTATGATACAATTGGTTACATTTCTTTGGGTTTTCTAATTGGATCACAGGCAGGTCAAGGGACTTGCTCATGGTCACAGAGTGTCACTAGCAGGATTTGAACTCACAACCTTAGGGTTTGCAATCCAAAGCTTTAACTATTACACTACATTGCCTGCCAGATAAAACAGACGTGGTGTGATGATTTCTGAGTGTGAGACAGCATTTGATACAAATGAGGTTTTAGACACAGTAGTTTTTGCTTTGTATGGAGATGATGACATACCACATTTGCATGTTATAAACAAGAAGATTATAAGCTAGGAATGAATATCAATTCATTACCACATGTCAATGGATCAGTGACATGGGTATTGAGGACTGCTGCTTCACTTGGCAGACCTTGGTTTGAATTGTTTGTTTTTTCTGGGTATTTAGGTTGTCTTCTGAATTCCAAATAAGTGTACATTTGGTTAAATGAATTCCTTATGTTGACACAGTGTTGAGGGAGTACACAGCTGTTACAGACTGGCATCCCAAACAGGCACAGCAGCAATGAGCTGCCAGACATAACTTATGGGTGGCTGAACAGTTTACTAGCTAAAGTATGCAGCATTGCCCATGTATATATTTGTAGAATAGTTTAAGGAAACAAAGATTTATGTGTTTTATAAATGGTCACTCTATTGTTACTGCTAGCTTTCCCATCTGTCATCCACACTGGCTCTCAGTCAACATCTACTCTTAGCAGTTGAGAATTTGTTCTTTTTGGGTCCAATTGGTAACAGAATTGCTCTTTGCTGGGTTGTAGCCATGAACTGACTTGTCCTCTTAGTTTAAGTTGGACAGTTCGTAGTACTTAAATTATGATGTAAAGTTGACAAAGCAGGGGGTAAACAGTAACCGTTTGATTTTCCTTTGTGTTGGGCAGCACTTTCACTCTCAATCAAGCCTCACTGGATAAAATCAGTTTTAGTTTGGTTGTTTTACTTGTTCTGAGTCAGTAGGTGGCACTGGGGTGCAAATTATGGCATACAGAAAAAAAATAAAAAAACACTGGGAGCCCTAGGGTCAAAATTTTGGGTTCCAAAGTAGTCTGTGTTGTCCATATGTAAAATTTGGTCCAGACGGCTCAAAGGGTGTAGGATTGTATAAGGAACATACAGACAGACAGACATCCATCTATCCATTATTCACCCCGCTATATCCTAAAACAGGGTCACGGGGGTCTGCTGGAGCCAATCCCGGCCAACACAGGGTGCAAAGCAGGAAACAACCCCGGGCAGGGCGCCAGCCTACCCTAGACAGACAGACAGACATTCTATAGTAAAATAAACAAGAGGAGACAGAAAAAGTTTTGGGGTAGCCACTCTCTATACTTGAAAGTTCATCAATGAAAACGCAAAAAACAACAACAAATAAGTTTTTACAGACCTGAGTCCAAAACAGAACTGAGGTACATTGGGAAAGATGGCGAATATATATAGCTGACTGACAGGAAGAGGCGGGTTTGGAAGTGGAAGTGATGTTGTTAGGAGGCAGGTTCTGAGGGAGTGGATGTGAAAGTAAAGTTTTTATGAGACGGATTCTTCTGATGGTCTGTAGTGGGGAAGAAGAGAAAGAGTTAGATTACAGTGCCATCGCTCTGTTTGGCAGAGAAACACATTTATTTGAGCCTGTAAACTGTCTCCCATGTGCAAGTGCGTGACAATATATATATATATATATATATATATATATATATATATATAGCATGTACATAGACAGATATATAACAGATCCAACATGTATCATTTGTAAATGCACATATATATGCTTTCATTTCCTTTCATATCAGCAATTTTTCCTATTATTTTCTCATTTTCTCATTTTGCAATATTTTGCGTATAATTTGCAATGAAGAATATAAGCCTTTGAAATTTTATGAATTAATGTCTTTAGACATTTTTGACCTTCACAACATCTTGAGTAGTAAACAAGCGTGATCTTATTTGACAAATATACATACAGGAATTGTATGTATTTTTGATTTATTTAAAAAGCAAATCAATCCACATTAACAACGAGGGCCTCTTATTTCAGGTGCTGTCAGCACTCCCTTTAGCAGGATTAAGTTAAAGGTTTTCTGTAACAGTTGATCAGTCTTCCAAATGGCCTAAGAGGAATTCTGTGCTTCGCAAAACTACTTCACTTCAGATGTTTAACACTTTCTTGTATGCATAGCTCTCTTCAGTTCCAACTAATAATCTCTGCAGAGTTCAGGATTGTATGTCAATGTCAATTTATTTATATAGCATATTTAAAACAACATAGGAATGCTGCGGCCAAAGTGCTTTACAATAATAGAATAAAAGAAAAACAATAAACAATAAAACATAAATAGTAATAAAATATATGAAACATAAAATAAGATAGATAATAAATAGAAATAATGTTATATGATCACAAAGAGGAAACCATCAGCATTACTGAAGGTCACTGAATGCAAGTGAAAAGAAGTGAGTTTTTAATCTTGTTTTGAACTGTTCATTTCTAGACGACTCCTTAATATGATGAGGTAGAGAGTTCCACAGGCAAGGGGCAGCAGCTGCAAAGGCCCTGTCCCCCTTGGTTTTACATTTGGTACGAGGGACAACAAGAGACAACTGACCAGAAGATCTAAGCACTCTGGCTGGCTGGTGTAAAACACACAGTTCAGATAAATAGACAGGAGCAAACCCATGTAAAGATTTAAAAACTAGCAGCAAAATTTTAAAATCAATTCGAAAACTGACAGGCAGCCAGTGTAAAGAAGCTAATATTGGAGAAACAGAGTCATACTTTCTTGCCCCAACCAGAAGGCGAGCGGCAGCATTCTGGACCAACTGTAACCTGTGTATCAGAGATTTGTTAATCCCAGAATACAGCGAATTGCAATAATCGAGGCGAGAAAAAATAAAAGCATGAGTAGCTTTCTCAAGATCTTTAGAAGATAAAAAAGTCTTTATCTTACCTAATAGACGAAGTTGGAAAAAGCAACTCTTGACTACAGAATTTACTTGTTTCTCAAAAGAGAGGTTACTATCAAAGGTAACACCAAGATTGTGGACTTGAGGCTTGGAAAAGACAGAGAAAGAGCCATGAAGTCCAAGACCAATTTGGGTTTTAGCTGATGGACTCACTATAAGCACCTCTGTTTCACTTTCATTTAGATCAAGAAAATTATTAGCCATCCAGGATCTTAGTTCAGACAGACAGTTGTGGAGTTGATTTGTTGCAGAGTTGCAGACTAGAATATAAACCTTTGTATCATCAGCATAGCAGTGAAAGGAAATGTTAAATTTCCTAAAAATTGCTCCAATAGGGTGAAGGTATATTGAGAATAAAATAGGATCCAAAATGGATCCCTGAGGAACACCACATTTAAGAGGAGCAGTAGATGAAAAAGATGAATTTAAAGTCACTGAAAAGTGTCTACCAGTTAAATATGACCTGAACCAGTTAAGAGCAGCCCCTTTAAGCCCAACAAGATGTTCGAGCTGCATCAGTAATATTTCATGGTCAATGTTGTCAAAGGCAGCGGACAGGTCAAGGAGGACAAGGACTGCCGCACCACCTGAGTCAGTAATAATAGAGATGTCGTTGAACACTTTCAGGAGTGCTGTTTCAGCACCATGATAACGCCTAAAACCAGATTGGTAGATCTCAGATAAATTATTGGAGTTAAGGTGATTGACCAATTGATTATAAATAATTTTTTCTAGAATTTTAGTAAGAAATGGTAGCTGGGAAATTGGACAAAAGTTGGTTAAAACTCCAGGATCTAATCCTGCTTTTTTTAGATGGGGACGGACTGCAGCATGTTTAAAAAATGAGGACACAACCCCCAAACTAATAGAATCATTTATAATGGGTAGTAAAGATGGGCCCAACACATCAAAGGCTTGTACTTTAACATTTCACAATCCTGATTTATTTTTCAGACATTTAACTTTATTGTAATGCCCTTTTTGAAAACAATGCAATAACACATTAACTTACTTAACACAGTGTTATACTTACCTCTTCCTGTTTTGGATTCCCAAGCATTTTCTAGTAAATAATATACAGTGTTATAAAATAAAGAACAGAAGTGGATGGTTTAAGATCTAAAAAAAAGTGCTATATCATAGAGAAGCTGTCATATTTTGTACCATGTTTTGGATGGTTTCAAACTTATTTTCAGCTTCATACAGTATAGTACACCCCACGGCATTGTAATGTAGAAGGTATTACATTGTTATTACAATTAAGCAATATTATGCAGAAAGCAATTAATTTAACAAAAGTTAATAATGGTAATAAATATGAGTGTCCACTTGAGTCTGACTAAAAAGTGAAGCCAAAACATCTGCCCAAGAGAGATGGTTGACTTGCTGGAGGGAAATATTCCTGGGTAAATGTTACTATAATGTTACTAGTTACTTTTATTATAAACTTTGCACAGAACCAATTTTTGCCTTTTTAATGTATTCGCCCAAAACATACACCCACAAGATTGCAATTCGAAACAATTTCTGTAGAAACTGTGCCTACAACAAATAATTACTTTGTAAATACACTACATCTAGCATTTTATGAGGTGTCAATGATTGTGTTAGTGGGAAAAAGTGAAAGGAGCAGACTTCATTTCAAAACACTGGCATTCCTGCCACAAAGTTTAATACGCACTAGGCTGACCCGCCTTTTAAGGCGACCGACTTTTAAGTTGACCACTTCTTAAGGCAATTCAAAATGTAGATCAATTTGATATTTTATACAAACTCATTAATTTGGTTATATTGCATTTGAGCGGTATTACTTTAATACTCGTAGTTTCTGTTATTTTTGTGATGAAATTTAAACTTTTTTTCTATATTGAGGTCGCCCTTTTGAACCCCCCTGATATTTACTACGCGGTGAGGCATTTGTACTCCATCAACATTAATTATTTCCAGAGACATAATTTTGTCTATTTTTCCAGCGCATCGCGCACAAAAGCAAGGGAACGATGGGAGCACCAGAACTCTGCTCACATCATGTCGCTGCACCGCAAGCTGCAAGTAGTAAGTCTGTGATAAGCGGAATACCGCTACGCTTTCCACTCACGGGATGGAAGGACAATCCCGACCGCTTTTATATAGTAAGAAAGAAGAAGAAGATATCGCACAGTCTGGAGTAGAAAATCATCTTTTACCAGGAAAAACGGAACTACAAATCCCATCGTGCATTGCAAAATGGACGGGGCGTGTGTGAAACTCCGCGCCTGCGTAGCACTCACGAAACGTAATATGGTAGATAGTGCCGTAAACTGAATTTAGTTTAGGTAAGGTACTTACTAATCATGGTGCTGGAGACCACAGCATATTGATAAGTACATGCAAGTAAGAATTTCATTCCATTATACTGTATAGAGGTGTCAATAATAGCTCTAATAGCTATGAAAATATTCTTCACACTATTATGACTAAACCAGAAACCAAGTAATGAAACAAAACCAGATTTTCTTTCCCTTAAAGCTTTTATAAATTAAGTTGTTCAAGTATAAAGGTGTTTTGAAACCTAGTTTGCAGCGGTTGAAAAACAAAAAAAATGTGTAAATTCACTTGGTCAAAAACAAATACAGAGGTATCGAGAAATGAACAGCAGTACCCTTTGAGACTGACACTCAAACCCCCCCTCTTAATGAGATCTCATGATGTGGATACACTAACTTTGGCATACTGTATGTACTAAATGTGAGACATTCCAAAATGAACATTATTAACAAATAGCTATAGGAGTTAAGACAGTAGACAAGTGGTTTGTAATAACGTAAATTGAGGTTATGTTCATATGGTGGTTACTGGGTAGTAAATGTGCAACATAATACAATTAAATGACACATACCTGATACAATTGCTGTCAAAAAACTGAAGCACGTCAGTGTATGCTTTGCCTTCTTTTGTACACTTGCCTATTTGAAACATGTTCTCTTCGTACCATGCATAGTATTTCCTACTTTTCAAGTATTTTTTCAGTTATTCGTTCATATGTGTTTTGCGAGTTGTGTTTGGTAAATAAACAATTATTGAAAATACGGTGATGCACAAGGGCAGCACAGTGGCACAGTGGTAGCCCGGGTCCTCCCTGCGTTGAGTTTGCATGTTCTCCTCGTGTCTGCGTGGGTTTCCTCCCACAGTCCAAAGACATGCAGGTTAAGTGCATTGGCGATCCTAAATTGTCCCTAGTGTGTGCTTGGTGTGTGTGTGTGTGTGTTTGCCCTGCGGTGGGCTGGCACCCTGTGTTGGCTGGGATTGGCTCCAGCAGACCCCCGTGACCCTGTAGTTAGGATATAGCGGGTCGGATAATGGATGAATACTGTGAAGTGAACAACATCCAATCCCTTTTTATGTCCTCAACCTGAGACACTAATGATCTGCAGTATGGACATTGGCAGCTGATCACACTGTTTCAACATATCTATAGCAAATATCTCTTACTGGATTGCATACAGTACACTCTTTTCTGCTTGGCCATGCAATTGAGCCCTGCAAAGGAACAATGTAAGACCCATTTACTGTGCTGCTGGGATAATAATTAAGCAGCAATGAATAACAAGAATGTGTTAGGTTACTCTTTACTTTAAAAAGTAACTGGACTACATAAAGTACATTACTTTTAATGTGTCACCCACAACACTGCACCCGACATTGATCTCCTTAAGTTGCACCATATGTTCAGCCCATCAACATAAATTTCAGAAATATTGAATCACATCGCAATCGTCCAAAATTTATATTGTAGACATTTCTACCTGTGGCTGCTGAAAGGGTGTGTAAAGCAAAGACACGGGCAAGTGAACAGAATGAAATGGACATACATCAGTTTGCAAGATTATTAACTGTAACCAATTAAGGGTTTACATTTCCAAAAATAATCTGGGTACTCGTGGAGAAATCTACATCTGATAACCAGGCGTCTCAGAGACCAATAACCCAGTTTCTCTAACCGGAATGAGGGTTTATATGGCATTTTAAAAAAATGGCATCTGTGTTTTTAGAACACATGTATTTTTTGTAATAAACTTGCTATTAATCAAAAAGTCTTGTTGGTCTGCTCACTTGCCCTGGTCCATCAGACATAACTATCAATGTCCGAGAGCTGGTGGCTGTGTCTTTAAAGTATGAAATGCTTACAACTCATAGTATGTTTCTTAAAATATGCATGTGAAAACCACAGCATTAAAATAAATGACACAATTTAAAAACACATCCCATCACAAAAATGGGATCCACTACAAGTGCAAAGTGAAAAAGTAGGGCTGGCTTGTGTTTTCTGGGAAGAATGCCCAACAGTTCTATCATGAAACCAAAGTAAATCATGAATCTTAAGTTAAAGAGTGACTTTCAAGGTACTGGGGAAATGTTTCAAAATCTGTTATCTATACAGACAGAAGTTCCATGAGCAGTACAACAGTGTGGAAAAAACTTCAGACACCCATCATCTCAGGACATTTTCATATTCGGGGATTTTTTTTTAAACATATTGTAATGACCCGGCAGTCAGCGCTAACAGCCTGGTGCATTATGGGTATTTCTTTAAAGTTTACTTTTTATGTTAATTAAGCAAGGCAGTCGATTTCTTTTGTATTACAGATGTTATGTGTTTATGTCAAGTTAGTTTGGGTGGGTTTGGTTCATTTGCAGCCCAGTTATATAAAAGTGTAACAGTTACCATCATGGAGAAAGATGTCTTTATGAATGACCTTGGCAATGGCCTTGCAGTGTGTTAAGCTTTGTTTTTGACTCTCTGCTCTATTAAAGAGGTTATAAAGGACAGAGCTGTGTCTTGCTAGATATTCCATCTATGTAATTATTTATGGAGACACTCGGGGTCGTGCGGTGTATGGGACACGAGTGTTCGCCTGCTTAATGAGCTAGGTTCAGCTGCGTGTATGGCGCTGGCATTCCGCTAGCCGATAGCTTGGGGAACGTGTGCAGCAAAGTTCAGCTCCGAGAACTTCAATACTCAACTACCAATTGTTACAATATTACATTTTTGAAGTCATTTCCATTTTCAGCTTGATTTAATCAAACAGACCAGAAACCAATGAAGTGATTCCAGTTTGCCTGAAAAGAACTAAATAAACTTGTATATTGTAGCTTTAGTTTGAAAATCAAATAAGACAAATCCAAAACATATTTAGAAAAAAATGGATACGAAACAACAATACAAATGCACAGTTATTTTTGTAATGTAAAAGTAAGTGGTATTTGTCATGTTGCTAATCAGACTTGTCATCAGACCATCTCTGCGAAAATGGCCATTGCTTGTGTCACTTAGGTAGCAAATGTCACCTGGGATTTTGTCAGCATGGACAAATAAGACCCAGCTGTAAATTGGATACCAAATAGACTTCATAATATACTCACAAAGAAAAAGGTCAAATAGATGATCAATTAAAATGGAAACCAGTCTAAAAATATTCAAATCACATGTATAGTTTCAAAACTGAAATAAGGCAAAAATCTGGAATCGACAGACTAAGTGAAGATAAAGATCTAAAAAGCTCATAAATTGGTTGTGTCAGGTAAGCAAAGCAACACTCATGAGACAAAAACAAAGGGTTTAACTAAAGGAAGTAGTTCCAATGGAAGGTCATAAAACTGTTTAAATAAATCACCCTAATGAGCTTTAATGAGTCTTCACTGACAGCTGAATAAACACTTTAAAGCAAGTAAGAGGGACATAAATAGAGAAATGGGATCCATCACAGGACTTAAAGTAACTTGTGTTTTTTAATCTTGGAATTCTTTTGCAAGTGAATAATGTTAGTTTTCCTATTGTGTGAAAAAATCGGTAAGGTGCTTCTTATAATAAATATTACATGCCTTGTAATTCAATGAGTAAGCTCCTGTTTTAGTGCAAAAATAATCAACAACATTACAATAAATACTCAAATGATTGTTGACAATCTGATACATTATAATGTATAAGCACTGAGAAATCAACCACAAAAAGGCACAATGGGCAAAGATTTGTTCTACTGATGCATGGTGAGCCAGTACAATTATGGATTTCCCTGTTCTCTTCTGCCCTCATGCAAGGGTGACCCCTTTTGATTAATGAATAACAAGAGTAAAAAAGATAGTGATATTATTAAAAGATGGACTCATAACTGTGGAATGTATACTCAATTCAAAACTGAGAATAAACCAATAAGAAACATGCTAGTTCAGGACAAGAAGATAACCGTAAAGGTATAAAATATTTCAAGTAATACCGTCAACTAGGGCAGAAATAAAGTCATAAACTAAGCAATAGGTCTAAAATAGTTCAGAAACATGAGACAGAGGTAACACCATGAAGCAGATTGAGAATGCAAAGTACCTTAGTCAAGACATTTCTAAAAAGTCTGTATAAGTAGAATTCAGTTAAAGGTACAATATAAGTAGCCTCAGATAATTGATCTGTAATTGCAGTCAATTACAACTGGCTGGTGGTGGGAAGGAAACAGGGAAGCCTGAGGGTGACAGAAATAATTGCCCAGGTGCCTAATACCTACTTGCTTTGGATATTTAATCCTCTTTTTTGTAATCTCTCTTTTTCCAATATAGGGGTGAACACAGTATATGAACTAATATTGTCCATAATAGGCACACAGACATAGACGCACAAATGCATGCTCATAAATGTCCAATTTCAGGTTGTCAGTCAACCTAACATGCATGTGTTTGGAATATGATTGGAAGCTGGCACATACAGAAAGCAGATGCTGAACAAGAAATTTCCATTGAGACGGTGACTTGGCTAAAACCAGAACTTAGTTTTCTAGAGATGTGAGGCAATTCTGAATTGGATGTGTTACGTATTTCCTTCACTGTTTCATTATCTTTAAACTAGCAGACAAAATTTAAAAAAAATTGCATTTTTTAAATGTATTTGTGTTAAAGAATTTTCACAATCAAACACTACCTTAAATATGATATGAGTATGTCACATAGTGCTTTTTGAGCAGTTTGTTTTATTAAAGACCAAGTGAATAATATTGTAAAAGCCATTACTCATAAGTTAGTGTTAATGTTCAATTCTCATGAGTATTTCTTTAGCTATAGTCGGACCTTAGTTTTACATGACTACATAGATAATGAAAAGTTGTGCCATATTCCCTGTACAGTGAATGGAACATCCCTGCCTCATTACTATAATTCTGATATAACATCTAAATAAGCTCAGATAGACTGTTTGCTTGCAAATGGAAACACGTACATGTATCAATGTGCACAGTTAAATACAGAGTAACAATATATAACAAAGAAATATACCTGTCATAATTTGACAGATGACTGTAATTTTTATTGACTTTTTCTTGGTCTTTAAACTTTATCAAATATTGTTTATAGGTTTTGAAGACCAAGTAATCCATTGATTTTTTTTTTTTTTGCAGCATGCTTTTAAAGATATTGAAAATGAATTACATTCTTCCACAAAGATGCCTTGTTTTCTTATGGCTGCTGCCATTTCTGCTGATGGATGCCATGCTGATCGACTGGAAGTGTGAGATATGTGACGTCATCAACGTGACTGTTTAAAGGTCAGCATCATTCACTTCGCTATTGTTAGACGTCTAAGGTTCTAGGCCAGAGTGGTGGCTCTCTAGCTTAAGGATCTGTGTTATCACCTGGAAAGTTGACAGTTCAAATCCAGAAGGAGTACTACTCCATTGGGCCCTTGACCAAAACCCTTAATTTGCAATTGCTTTAGGAGTATTTTACAAATACTCTGACCCTGGATCTTCTCTCTCTGTCTCTGAAGATAAGTTAGGATATGTGAAAAATGAGAAATTTATAATGCAAAATAAATGCACACCATAAAGTGAATTATTATTATGACTGTCATCATCATAAAGAAAAAAAATGAATGATCTTTCTTTTGAGTATTTTTGGTTTCAAATATTGTATTGTGTTCCATGACACTGTGTTTAATTTCTGTATCTGTTTCCATGTTCCATTTTGGCTACAATATTCCACACTGTTTCACAACTTCAATTCTTGATTCACCTTCGGAGCTTTGCTTACTTATTTCATGACTTTGTGGTAACGATCTTGGGCTTGTTATTTTGACATCACAACTTCACTGGATTCCCTTTCCATTTATGCAGTGTAGTCTTCACAGTAACTAAGATATACTAAAATACGTACTCTTAGCCTAAAAGTGAAATATCACAGCTAATAAGCTACTTTTTGTGTATGTTACAATTTTTTTGATTATTTTGTGTGAATCATTTTTGCTTTGAGTTTCATTAAAACTTTAAAAAACAAAGATACTTGGACCATGGAATTTGTTTTTAATGCATCATACCCAATGCTTGAAACTTTCTATCTTAGTAGCTGCAGAATTTTGAAAAGGTAAAAGAAACACAGCTGCAGATGTATTTCTCCACAGTCTTATATTAGCCTATTAAATTTATATTACCAATATGAAGAGTTTATAAAATGTTAGTTTTTGATTTAGATTTTCAATACTATTAACAATATGTGTACACAAGTAGTAATGCACTTTTGAGAAAATATTTTCCACAAAATAATGAAGTATTAAATGTCTGTTGAATGTCTTAAATAAAAGCACACCCAATTCATACACCAAACCACCTACTGTGTATACTCATAGATAAGTTCTCTCGCAGAAAAGTCAGGACTTGATTTTATCATATAATTTCTGGTAATTTATAATGTCGGTCGTATAAGTCGAATGCGGAAAACTCTACGCTATTGGTCCAAGAGATTATGATATGCTAATGCCCACCTGAGAGAGTAACCACGAGGCACACTGCCTTTTTTTTCTATGTGTGTGTGGCAATGCTCTGTATCAGCGTGTGCTCCTAACCTCTCTCTCTCTCTCTCTCTCTCTCTCTCTATTGTGCCTACATCACCACACAGTAATAGCTGAACTATTCCGAAGCAACGTTTACACTGATTTGTGTTTCTTGTATCTCACACCATCATACACCTTTATCGTAAGAGCATCCTTTATCTAAGATAGAGCATTCAACCTGAAGAAAATATGAAGCTGATTTTAAATTAAATGTCGTTGAAGTAGCGAAAGAAATTGGTAACTGTGCTGCTGCAACAAAATTCGATGCACCTGAGAAACTGATGTGAGATTGGAGGAGGCAAGAAGATGTAAAAAAAAAAAATGTAAGTGTCACATTTTTGAACGGGTATATAAGTCGGGGTCTGATTTTATGATTGATTTTTCGAGTTTCAAGACTCAACTTATATGTGAGTGTATACAGTAGTTTAAGGATGCCACAGTGTTTGGGGGTGGCTAAGTCATGATTCCAACATCTTGGGCTTGAATAAGTATGGAGTTTAAACTTTATCTCCAAGATTAAATGGGCTTTCATTTGTTTGCTTCAGGTTTCATGCCACATACATATATGTGTGTCTGATTAACTTGCAACTCTAAATTTGACTGGTGTGAACATCAGTAGGTCCTGAGGTAGACTAACACCCAGTCAATGGTTGTTTCCTGATGCCCAGTGCTGCCTGTACAGATTCCAGACATCTGTGGCAGTAAATTGAAATATCCAATAACTAAGCAAGCAACATCTACCAAAATGTGATCTACTTACTAATACCTGTCTTGGTAAATCTGACACTATTGCCTTAGTTGAAGCAGTAATTAAATATTTTATCTTACTTTATAAATCAAAAAATATTAGTCATGCAGGTGGCTTTAGAATGATTTGATATGATGAAACAAGTACCACATTTTAAAATATAGGTGATTTGAGGTGCTCATATTAGACATTAAATTTAACACAGCTATAACATTAATTTATAAACCACATGGGTCATATTAGTTCATGATGTTTGTATTTTATGTCTTTTTTTCTGCTCTACTTTAAATTATGATCATGTAGTGTTGGTGGATGATTCAAATACTGATATAGAAGAAGAAACAGACACCCTTGGCAAATGTTTTACAAATCCAATAAACTGAAAAAGGTTTTGCCAAATTGGTAAAGGTCTAACTCACTATCATAATCATACATCTAATTATTACTGTGGTTCAGATTTTCCCATATCACTACTTAATTATACTTGACTTGTTCCTAACCTCACCAATACAAGTACAGATTACAACAATAAAAATATGTGCAACATCTACACTAAAACTCCTAATCAAAATATTTGGATATTTGAGAAATTCAGACTTAATTCTGGAAAGCAATAAACAAGAATCATATGTCGCTGAAAGTGATCTTAGGTATAGAAATTGCAGTTAAAAGAAAATTGGTTAGAGCAATGAAACCCCAGTTTAAGAAGAACATACACTATGTACTGTTAAATTAAATTTCTAAAAGCTAATGTATAGATGAACTGCAGCAAAGTTACAGAAGTTATGGATTTAATGGACATCCAGCACTAAAATGTATACAAACGCTCTTTTTCTGGCATTTTGTTCAGTAATCTGAACTGCCATTAGCTTCACAGATTTTACTTACAGTACTTTTAATGGTAAAATTAATAATATAAGATCCCACATGCATGATGTTTTGCCAGCATAATGAACTGGGCAAATTTTGTTGGTTTTAATAGTGACCGGTAGATGAAATGACCTAGCCAAACTTGGAAAAACTGGGAAGACAATAAATTGGTTTGTCAAGCAAAAGTCAAAAGTGTAATATAAGGTCAAAGTTTGCTAACAAAGAATCATAAATACACAAAATCACATGCTAAATCTTTAAGGCGCATTCACAGTCATGCAAAAGGCATGGCACTGGTCTTTATTCCATCATTGATGTCACATAATGCACGTCTCTGGCTGATCGAGCATAGCAAACGCCATGTCTTCTGTAAAGAAAAGACTCACAATATCATGGCATCCACAAATACAATAAAGGCTTGCAATAAGATGTAAAATATTTTTAACATCTTTAAAAACTCTATAAAGATGACTTTAAATATTAGAATATGAATCTACTGTGAGTAAAACCACCCATAAGACAAAAAAAAACCCAGACAAGTGCGCAAAAATGAAAAAATTTCAAGTGATCCCAGATTATGGCACATGGAGTACATTATGAGTGTAGAAGGTACGTAGAAGTACTTTGGGGAATTTCAAATTTTCACTTGCAAAAGACTAATGGGCCATTTTGGGCTGAATGGCATGTTATTGACAGTTTTTTCTTTGACAATAAACAGATTTTTGTCTTTACTCACAGAGGCAGGCTCTGCGTACATGAGAGCTGACAACAAATGAATGCTTATCTGGAAGTTTTGGACCTCACAAACAGAATGGAAGCTTCTGTTTTAAATATCACAATGGAATGTAAACAAGAAAAAAAAGGGTATAGATTTTGACTGAACTTGACGCACCTGTTAACCCTTTCTACAGCGCTGACTCTGTCAGGCAACATATTATTGGCTGTTAGAAAAACAGGAAAGCATGCATGTGCTCAAAGGACATTACGAATTTGTTAACCACGACTCATCCAGTGATTTTCAGTTGTGTAAACTGACATGGTCCCACAAGAAGATTGACAACTGCCTATCCACGACTAGAAGTCATATACTATGACATCGGCCTTAGGTCCCACCAGAACTCTGTCTATTATAAGCAACTCCTGAAGGTTTGCCTTCTCCAGGAAAGACAATGACTGAAGTTTTTGTTTTCTTCTTCTCTTTTGTGAAGTGGCCATATCTCAGTTGTAATGTTAATGGACTTATATTGTCAGTGTGTTACACTTATTCAGTCTGAACATGCTCTGTTTCACTGTATGTTTAACTTAATTGGTATTATTGTGCAGGCTAATAATTTAGGGTTTAATAATTTTTGTTAATGCATGATACGGTAACTGCACACAAGTACAAGTGCACTGAGCTTCTACTCAGCTGCCGTTTTTTTGAAATATGAAGTATCAGTCATTTTCTAAATCTACTGTATGTTTTACTACAGGGTCATGAAATGCTGGAGTATATTTCCTGGCACATAATAGAAATTTAGAGTTGACAATTAACCTAGCAGATGTGGAAAAAAACAGGAATACTGTACCTATAGAAAAAACATTTGGATGGGAAGAACTTGAAAACTCCTTAAGTACAGTAAGCAGGCCTTTATTTAAACACAGGCTTCTGGATCTGTGGAACAGCAGAGCTGATCTTTGTGCACTAAACCTTATTCATTCTTTACAGGCCTTTATTCTTCACGGTATATCTGGGCTTCGGCACCTCCTGACCCCGAAATTGATTATGCATTGTGAGATGGATGGATGAAATTTATATCTGTAACCAGTAACGGTGCACTGCATGATAACATGCAGTGAATACACTTGACGTGAGCATTCCTAGTTTTCATCCTCTTTCTCTGTACGTTGATCATTCGTTTGCTCAGAGGTTGATGTGCTTGCTGCTTCCTGAGCAGCTCTTCTTTTCTCCACCCTAGCAGCCTGCTGCCTCTCTTCTTTCGCTGGCATCCTTTTGCGTTAAATCTGATTAAGTCAGAGGTTGTGCTGCAATTACTTAGTACATTTTCTTTAATATTTCACTTAAGCTGGCACTTTAGTCTTCAATCTGTCTCAATAATGATTTAAGATATTAAGAGGTAGGGGAAGAGATGGCAAAGGTGGTAGGGATGAGAACAGCCTCCGTACACATGTGCTGCACAGACGCCGCTGAGAGTTGATTCTACAATAAAATAAAATAAAAATAAAAAGAGGATTAACCTTGGAGGTCAATTATCACCCCGAAGGCGGAAAGTAGACATCATATAGTATATGTGTACTAAATTTCAGGTCAATAGTTCAAATGGTTTGCGAGCTATAGGTGATTTAAAATCCTGGATAGACAAATGAACAGCCATGGTAGCGTATTATATATAAAGATCATTATGACTGAAATATGTTCAATAAATGTTAAGATGTGTTGTCAGATCATCTTTTGCATTGTGTCTGAAGTAAAATAAGGTAAATGTACGTAGTACAAAGCGTTCAGATGGCACTGTAATTCACTTGACCATAAACTAAAACAATTAATTAGTGATAATAATGATCTCTCATTCACTCTATTATTAGGCTATTAAAACAGAGTAAGATCACTGTAATTCTCTCTTTTATATCTTAACTGTGTTAATATGATGGTTTAAGATATTTCATATAAATATATTTTTTTTGCTATTACCATCTTTATCATATTCATTTACAGCCAAGAAGTATAAACTGGAACTATTTTAATTTTGTCTTTAAGAGATGAAATGTTAAAAGTTCACAGTTGCTGTGTATTTATAAACGTTCCTGTCATTTACAATGGGATCCAGCTGGCTACAGAATTGTTTTTTCCCCCTGTCATTGAGTAAAAATACATAGACTGCTGTTAACACAAGCCCCAGCCCTGCAAAGTTTCTTTGCCATTTTTGGTAATTTAGTAAATGTCGAAGTATCAGCCATCTGCCAAGGAGAAACTGAATCAGCATTTTACTAGGGAAGTTACATTAGCTCACTGTTGCTCATTTAAAGATAAACATAAAATAAACAATTGCTTTTTTTGGGTGGGATCGTTTCCTTGCTACCTTTTCCTTGGACAGCTCCTGTTGCTGATTCTCAGGGATGATATTTTGTGCATTAGGACAAAGTAACTGAAACTATTTTAAAGCAAATACAGTATAAATTGTAATATATTATAAATGAGACACAGAAATAGTGACATTTTCTATTCAATTAAATTTTATTAGAATCTCCTTAATTAACATGGACATAACTGTAAGTCCTTTGCAATATAAATTAATTAATACACTACCTGCTACTATTAAACTGAATGTCAGCTGGTGAGTCTTCTGTGTCACATTATAAAGTTCATTTTATATTCACACCACAGGACTCTGATTTCTTGTTTGCACAGACCTATGAGAAATTAATTGTTCAGTATAAATTGTCCTGACATAAATGTGAATGTGTGCAAGAGCAATTAATTTTGAACTCATTTCTGAACTCTGTTGGTTGTTCCAAGGAAAGGCTGTGGCTTCTTAGTTCTCAGACTGAAAATAAATGGATAGTGTGGCGGACTTTATATGTCCGGATGGAGCAGCCATGGAGTGTGCAATACCTCCCGCTGGACACTAGATGGCTGCCACCTGGGTTGTAGTGGTGCCTCAATTTCCAATTGACATTGGTGTTTCGTTGGTGCTTTTTTATTGCCTTGGGCAATATTCATCATTAAAGTAGTTTGCGTTTGTTTTTTCTTCACTGATTTCCACCTGTGAAAAAATGTCTCGGTCCTACTATATACTAGAAGCTAAATTTACAGAATTCGTTGACAAAAAAAAGATCACTGATAGCTTACATTCACTGTGCAGATTATTAGGAACATCTTTACGCCTGCTTAGCCCTGCAGTTATCTAACCAGCCAATCATTTAGCATCATAATCATGCAGATACAGGTAAGGAGCTTCAACTAATGTGGTTATCAAATGCCATAATGGAGAAAGCTGTGATATCAGTGTCTTCAACTGTGGTATGACAGGTTGACTGGAGTATTTCTGTAACTGCTGATCTCTTGGGATTTTCACACATGACTGTCTTTACAGTTTACTAAAAGAGTGTGAAAACCGAAAAACATCCAGTGAGCGGCAGTTCTGTGGACTGAAACACCTTGTTGATGAGAGAGGTCATAGTAAAAATGGACAGTCTGTGTCAAGCTGAGAGAAAGGCTATGGTAATTCAGATCAACACTCTGTACATCTGTGGCAAGCAGAAAAGCATCTCAACATGTCTAACCTTCAGGCAACCAAGAACAGAAAGCTGATGCTGCAGTTGGCACAGGATCACCAAAACTGGACATATGAAGACTGGAAATACATAGCCTAGTTTGATTAATCTCAATTTCAGCAGAGTCACACAGGTAGCAGAAATCCATGCACTCAAACTGCCTTGCTTCAACAGTTCAGGGTGGTGCTGGTGATGTAATGGTGTAGGGAGTGTCCTCTTGGCACACATTGGCCTTCATACCGATCACTCATTCTTTGAATGCCACAGCCTATCTGAGCATCATTGCTGACCATGTGCATCCCTTCATGGCCAGAATTTTTCCAACTTCTAATGGCTATTTCCAGCATGATAATGCACCATCCACAAAGCAAACATTACCTCAAATTGGTTTTAATTGTATGGTAATTAATTGAGTATTTTTCAGTGGCCTTCCCAGCCACCAGATCTGAATCTAAATGATCACATTTGGGATGTAGTAGAATGAAATATTCCTAGTATGAATGTGCAGCTGACAAATCTCCAGAAAATTGTGTTATGGACAACATGGACCAGAATCTCAAAGAACTGTTTTCAATGTCTTTTGGTATCCATGCCACAAAGAACTGAGGTTATTTTGAGAACAAACAGAGATTCTACTCAATATTAGTGTAGTATTCCTAATAATGTGATCAATGAGTATATATGGCTATCAATGTGACTGATATCAAACTACACACAACAAAAATGCACTGTCTTTGGTAATGAACATCTTACTTCTTGCCACCATTGTAATTTAGATAATATTTAACTTCAGTCATAACCAATCTATCTAAAGAAGGATGTTTGTCAGTCTGCAGGGTACCACCATTGTTACCTGTGAGGGAGGTGCTTTTAAAAGGCTGCCATGATGTTGAACAGTGTTTCAGTATGACCTGAGCCAGCAAATTATCTGCATGTTTTATATAAACTTGCTTGTTCAGGCTACATAAAACCTTTTTTTTTTTGCATTTGGCTCATCCATATTTGTTTATTCAAAGAAAATATTTAAAAAGGGCCATAAATCTCCTTGAGAAAGAATACTATCTTTGTATTAACACACAAGGCACGTAATGTTTGTGCTGGCTCTCACTGCAAATAACTTCAAATCAGATATTACAAAATTAATTATATTATGGGAACTTGCACTACGGAAACTTTTCCTTTGCATTGGCTCAAAAGTAGACTGAGCTTTTCAGACAAAATTTTGGGACTTCTTTCTAAACCACTTGTTATAGTAAGTGATTTTGAGTCATTTTCAGAATTGTTTTATTAAAAATGCACGCATCTTCAGTCTGTGTTAATTACATCTATAAAACATAAAAATTTCATTGTATCTTTTGAAACTCACTATTGTGGTAATAATATTTACAGTAAGCAAATTTACTTGAGCAGAGCAGAGATTATCACTACAATCTTGGCTTGTATTTTGGTGCAGGCTTTGTATTTTGTTCCTTTTTTGCCCCCCGGTAATCAAGTTTTCCTTACTGAAGGAAATGTGATTTCAAGGTTCATTTATGATTCCAAATTAGCCTGGGTAGTGGACAATTTGTGAATGGATGATTATTATTTAAGGTTTTCCTTCTATTTTAAATTGCCATTTCTTTTGGTACCTTCTTTGATTGGTTTGCAATGTCAGACATGAGTTGTGGTGGGCAGCTGGGGCCCTTGCTCAGCTGGGACGCCCCTATGATGGAAGGATCAGGGGAGAGGACAAATTGAGAGCAACACAAGATGGCAATCCCCCTGGATTACATCAGGGCCACGGGTTTGGAGCTTAGAAGCCCAGCCCTGCTGGGGCCCGTGCCCACCGCCAGGGGTCGCCTGGACAGTTCCGCCACAACCAGAATCACTGCCAGAAGAGGATCAGAGCGCATCTAGAGCACTTCCGGGTGCACTATAAAAGAAGCCACTTCACTTCGTTTGAGGGGCCAGAGTCGAAAGGAGGAAGACAAAGCTTGCTGGGAGAGAAGTGGAGGCGGCAGAGAAGAGAATGAGAGGGAGAGAGAAGGGAATGAGCAGCATTGCTGGGACTTTGTTATACTTCTGGGGAATGGGGAAGACATTTCCCACAAGGGAAAAAAGAAATAAAGTGTGTGGTGGTTTTGAACTTGTGTGTCGCTGTGCCTGACTGTCCTTGTTTGGGGAGCGGTACGGCCCAGATGTACCACAGAGTCTTGTAATAGATTTTAAGATCAAATAACAGATGTTTTGATACAGATAATGTAATGAACTTCAACCATACATATTTTATTACATTTACTGCCAATTATGTTACTACACATATGGCTACAGTTTTAATACTGCATAGCACCTACTAAGGAAAATTCGATGTGAAAAAAATGTAACAAAAAGGAAAGAACAGGATCATACAAGATGTGACAAAATAAATGTGAACTATAAATAAAAACAAATCCAAAATACTCTGTACTAATGTCAAATAGCTGTAGATCATTACAATAGTATGTGGAATATCTAGTAAAACTACAGAGATAGTGTAACTGCATAGAGCTGAAACCTTTTTACTCAAATGTCTATTGAAGGAAACTTTGCATCGTGAGTTGGTAATGCATTAAAATCAAACTGGCCCCCTTTCTGCATCTAAAGTGTTTTATCTTTTTTTTCTTGTTGGTTATTATTCTGAAATTTTTAATCTATAACATAATCAGTAAGAGAATTATGGATATCTAAAATTCAAAAGAAAAAATAAATTGCGGAGTAGGCCTGGGAAAAAATGAATTAAATTCCCTTTAGGAAGAAAAAAATAATAAAGAACAGAAAAGAAAGATGTTATGCCTCAGGGCCAATAGGAAGATTCTATTGGAGAGTCCTAATCTTCTCAACAGTAGGTTCACTGTGAATACCTATTTCAGGTGTTGTTACTTTCATATTGCAAGACCAGAAGAAGCAGGGCTTTGGAAAATGAGTTAGAGACTGTGCATCACCTTTAATCTTTCCATTATTTTCACTCAAACAAGACCCCACAAGGCACTCACCAGACTCAGGTGTTTGACAGTCCTTTACATGCTGTTCTTTCATTAAATGTTTACCAATAAATGCTAGTTGGAGGCTCAGGGTAGTTTCACAATAGGTAGTGCAGGTTCCACTTCAGAGATGGCTGTCCTTGTGATTACTCCCAATAGTAAAAGGTAAGAAGAGAAGAAAATTAACAAAAAATATGATATGGTTATTTGTACTTTCATATAACACAGAAGAATGCTTGTGGTATCTACTATGGCATGCGGCTGGGGGTGGAGCCCAGCCGGGACGCCCAGAAGGACCAGAGGAGGGCTTATGCCTCCTCCAGACCACGAGGGGGCGACTGACCTGGTTGTGTTGGGGGCCATGGGTAGAGGGCTTGGAAGCCCAACCCTGTAGGGGCCCTTGGCCACCGCCAGGCGGCGTCCCGGTGCCTGAAGAACCCTGAACCTCAGCACTTCTGCCACACCCGGAAGTGCTGGGGGGAAGAGGACTGGGAACACCCGGAGGACTTCCAGGTGTACAGTCGGCACTTCCGCCACACGGGGGTGTGTCCGCGGGGGATTGCCGGAGAAGCAGCTGGAGCCCATCCGGGTTGGTATTTAAGGGGCCACCTCCCTTCCGTCATCAGCAAGAGTCGGGTGGAAGTGGACGGAGCTTGGAGAGAGGAGTGGAGGCAGCCAGGAAAGGCACTAGAAACTGTGAGGCCTGGACTTTGGGGGATCGGTGCTGGAGGCACTGGGACGTGCACTAAAAACAATTGTAAATATTTTCACTGTAAATAAACATGTGTTGGGTGAACAACAATGTCCGTCTGTTTGTGTCCGGGGCCAGTTCCACACTACAAGGAGCAACTAAACTTGGTAATTTTGATATTCAACGCAGAATGCAAGGAGAATCAACACTACACATGCAAAAAGGCATTATCCAGTTAAAGTCTCTCCATTGTTTTGTTTTTTATTTACTCATTATTTTATCAATTGTGTGAAGATATTTGAGGAGAAAGTATTGATTTTGTCACAATGTAATTAGCATTTTAATTTTGCTATACACTAAACATAAACACTGTGAGGGGCACCACCTGAGATCCCTACCTGGCAGGGATGTCCACGTCATGGAAGAACAGGGTAAGGCTGTTTATTCAGGGCATTGTCTTCCCCGAACTGCTAGCAGGTAGCCCCCCGGGTTATGGTGCCACCATGGATTCCAACAGGGCACATTGGGACTTATTGTTTGCTGCTTCAGCCCTGTTGGGTTCTGGGGATGCCACCAGGAGGCGCAGAAGGGACTAGTAAGCCCTATTTCATCAGGCTCCAGCCTTATCCAGAAATACTCCCAGGTCACAGATTTGGGACTCCAGAATTACTCCCAGGTTTTATATTAAAGGAGCTTCCTGCCTCAACTTGGGGAGCCAGAGACGGGAGGAGGACAAAGCTTATTGGGAGGAGCAGAGGAGGCAGAGAGAGAAGTTGAGAGACTAAGAAAAGAGACGACAGAGTGTTACTGTGCTTAGAAACTGCAATTGTAGTTATGACGAGGGAATTGCTTACTGGAAGGGTTTCCCATGAGTAAAACTTTTATTTATTGGCAACTTGTGTCTGATTCTTTGTGTGTTAGGTGTTTTGGGATCTGCAGCATGCCCTAGTGGCCACAGCACTAACTAACAAATTACCAGGTATCAGAAAATGTACATACTGTTGTTGTCTTCTCTTCATAATCTTGATAGATTCAATTCCATAACTTTAAAAATGTTGTGGCAGAGGACCCTTTATGGAAAAGGGCTCCAGTTTGTTATATACATTATTATATAAGTGCCCTAGTATGACATTCGCTATCAATAATAACACTTGTTATTAGGCCATAGGGAACTGTACTGTCACCAGTTGGGGTTGTTATGCCTTTTAATTATATATAGTATGATGTTTTATTAACACTAGTTAGCTAATGCTAAGATAGAGAAAGGGCAGTCATGATCTGATACATTAATTTGCTACTTGAGTTCTTTCAATACATAAAATTACAGCAGGGAGGCTATTTATGTGATATATGGCTTCTTGTTACTTATTAGAATGGACTAGTGACCTAAACATGATCCCACTAAACAGGTACGGAATTCAGGATTGCACCTGATATAGCTGGTGTAGTGGAATAGTTCTAGTTAGATGTACTCAAGAATTCCAGGGGCCAGTTCTGGCCCATAACTGATCAGTGAAATTACCAATACATAGTTCCTGGTTGAAGTTTAATACCTCCTTCCAGTCTCTGTAATTTTGTGTGTGGAGTCTAGATAAGAGAGGAAACCACTAACTAATAGGAGTGTATTGAGAAGACATGAGCCAAAGGATACCTAGTAGGGAGACAACTAAGCAGTCAGCCTATGCAATAGTTAAGGATAAACCTGTGTAGGATCATTATGAGGAGTTTAACATTTTAATTTGCTTAGTACTGTTATTCTTAACTTTCTTCTCCCCCAGTCCCTTTACATTTCAATTAATTATTATTATTTTGTTAATAAACATTCTCTTTACTTTCTGGTCTGCTTGACAATGTTTGTGTTTGGGGACAATTCAAGAGCACTCTCTATCATCCAAATGAGTGCAATCCATCATCTTGAAAGTCTTTAACTTGTTTCAGGGATGCCAGGGGCCATGATCCGGCTGGGACGTCATGAGGGACCGGATGTGGGTCTGTGCCCACCCTGGATCACGTGGGGGTCGCCTTCCTGGTTGCTTTGGGGGCCACGGGTACAGGGCATGGAAGCTCCACCCTGTAGGGGCCCGTGGTCACCGCCAGGAGGCCCCCAATGCCTTGGGGACCTGTTACCCCAGCACTTCCGCCACACCAGGAAGTGCTGGGGAAAATAGGACGGCGCCGGAGAGCTGCCGGGAGGACAGCCGGCACTTCCGCCATGCTGGGGCGTGGCTAGAGGAGGAATGCCGGGAACACCTGGGGCTCATCCGGGGACTCTATAAAAAGGGCCGTCTCCCATCATTCGAGGCTAGAGTCGGGTGGAAGAAGGACAAGGCAGAGAGGAGTGTGGAGGCGGCTCGAAGAAAGACATTGTGGAAGTTGGCCCGGACACAGACAGGCAGACACGTTCATGTCACCCACAAACACGTTTATTTACAATATTTACAAGTAATTGCTACGGTCACACAGACCCAAATAATGGTCACTAAGACCCAAATTAGTGCACAAAACAAACCCCAAAGTCACAGTCCTGGCCACAATGCCTTTCTTCGGGCCGCCTCCACACTCTCTCTGCCTTGTCCTTCTCCCACCCGACTCTAGCCTCGAATGATGGGAGACGGCCCCTTTTATAGAGTCCCAGGTGTTCCCGGCATTCCTCCTCTAGCCACGCCCCAGCGTGGCGAAAGTGCCGGCTGTCCTCCCGGCAGCTCTCCGGGCGCCATCCTAATTCTTTCCCCCAGCACTTCCTGGTGTGGCGGAAGTGCTGGGGTAACAGGTCCCCAAGGTATTGGGGCGCCTCCTGGCGGTGACCACGGGCCCCTACAGGGTGGAGCTTCCATGCCCTGTACCCGTGGCCCCCAAAGCAACCAGGAAGGCGACCCCCACGTGATCCAGGGTGGGCACAGACCCACATCCGGTCCCCTCATGACGTCCTGGCCAGGTCATGGCCCCTGGCATCCCTGACACTTGGTAAATCACAGTAATGTGCATGCTAAGATGAATAGATGAAACACTCGAAGAAGCAGTATGATTTTTCAAAAGTTTCAATGCTTGCTAGTCACATTAGGCCAGTCAGATACCCAAAGAACTGTTGGCACAACTTGCTGTTTGGCAAAGGCCACTCTTATTAGAGGTAAAACCATAAAACTATCCAAGTCTACCTTACCAACACAAAGTAAAATGACAATATTTTATCCAGCCACTGCCCATTTAATAAACGGTTGTCATCAAATAAATATGAAAATGTGATTTGTTGTTAATGACTTCTGATAATTCTTGTTTAACTAAAATAATGGTTAAGTCCTCTGATTTTTTGATAACAATCCAGAGTCTATTTCGAAGACTGTTTGTTATAGTTTCTATCTCAGAAATCATGTACCTGTCTTAATCTGCTGCTAAAAACTTCTAGCGGTTTTATTTCTCATTTTGTTCATAGGCCTCTCTAAGAGAATGGCTAAAAAATAAAAGATAAACAGTGAGCATCTGCACTGTGGTTCAACAGAGACCTTTGATTATGCAAGTTTGGCATAACAGTACCATCCTAAAACTTCACCCTTCAAAGACTTTTTTCAAAGAATTTCATCCACTATCTTCTTTCACTTACATTAGCATAACCTTGGACAACTGTCTTTCATCTCTGTCCAGTCCTTCACAACATCCACAAGGTCATTTAATTTCTCCCTAATTATGGTACTAAATCTCTTGTTTGGAAAGTTCTACTCATTAGCTTGGATTTGAAAAAACTCCTTGCTGTCAAAACTATCTGCAAATGCTATTTGATCTCTACAATTCATTCAAAATGCTACTGCCTACCTGTTCAATTCTGACAATTCTAGCTTCACATTGGTGCTTTGAATCTATTCTGAAAGTTCTCATATACTGTACTTTGATCCTTGTTCTCTTCCTCAAGATCTGCAGTATATTTCTCTTTGTATGCCCCTCTATGTGAGTTCCATTCCAGATTCTGCCAGACTATATCATTGTCCTCTTTCCAGAAGTACTAAACATCTGACCTTCTCCCTCTAAAGCTATAATTATTGCATGAGCTTTCCTTCACCATGTAGACTCTCAGCATACTAACATTGAATACTCATCTTGAATCATCTCTATGTAGGGTTTCTAAAACTTTACTGTTTTGAATTTTTTATGCTTTCAAATTTACCTAACTCCTTTGCCAGCTCAATCCCTAGTTTTCACTGTAGTGCTACACGTCTCATAACCAACTAAAGATTGTTATTCTCTTTACGGTGTTTTGCCAGGTACTGACACATATTGCATGTATCCAGTCTTCTGTATGCCATCTATGGTAAAGTTTTCTATTTGATAAATAATTATAAAAAACTATGATAGTAACTGCTGTGGCAGTCTATGCAACTTTTCAGGCAGTTCACATTTCATTGTCCAATAGCCCCACTTCAACATGGAAGGAAACTATGCACACAGTTCTACAGATAGTAAACTTTGGTTTTGGTTTAGGGGTAAAACATTTGCATTCTTTCTGGTTTGTGTTCTTGCATACTTTGTGGTTTGGTTGAAAGTGAACGTGACATTGGCGACAAGCAGGAACATGTGGAAATTATTACTCTAGGAACAATAAAAACTTGTTCCAGTGTAAAAATCTGTCCATATGCATTACTCTGGCTATGCAACTTTATGGTATGGCAAAGACAGATGGAGATCGAGACTGGAGATGAAATTGTTCCCAGCTGTTTCATTCTGAGCTAGAGCAAATAAATAAATAAATAAATAAATTTCAAATTTGAGGGCAACATAGAATGTGGTAGGAGGAGAAACTACTAAATGCAAGTTAAGTGATACTAAACCTTTATGGATTTAGAGAAAATTTAATTGCCATTAATATTTTAGGCAAATATTAATGTTATGGCTTTGAGATTAAAGTTGCCTTAGCATGTATGGAAAAAAGAATTAAAAAAGAAGTGAAAGTAAATCCTGCACTGTAAATAAATAGAATTGCAATATTTTGGCTGTTACCCTTCATCAGCTTCTTAGAAACCAAAACATTAAGGTCCTTTTTATTTCCAAGTGTAACAGAAATGCCTTTCTGATGTTGCTTCACTGTTGTATACACTGTAGGCTACGAGGCAAAAAAAAAAAGAGTAAAATACCAGGAAATGAATGAAAAAAGGATCAAGTTAACTTAAAGTCTAAATGGTTGGAAAAGGGGCAAAAGAAGTAGAATGACAGGGCCATTTAAGGGACAAGATAAAATTCAAAATCATAGTCTTAATTTCAAGGAGAGGTCATTTATCAAATTTAAAATATATAATATCCACTAAGTTGATTGTACAAATAGAGATCAAAGTAGGAATAATATATAGGAAAATCTTGGCCGGAACTCAAATACACAGATTTTCATTTGAGAGGTACATTAACTGACTATAATGTGAATATTACTAATTCTGTCACCAAATACTGTATATAACACTGATCTCTGTGCACTGGCAGTGCAGCACTGCATGGCTGATTATGCATGCAGATTAGCAATGTGCCCAGCTATGATCCCAAAACAAGCCATAAAAAAACCTTAACCTCATCAAAAATGAAGAGAACATGCTTTGAAATAAAAAAAACAAAAAAATGTATTACTATTTACAAGGCGTTTCTTCTTGATAATACAAACAAAACCGACATGCTAGCTGCGCCCAGAGTGAAACTCTGTGACCACAATAATCTATATTTTATTGACTGATTGTCATTTTGAAGTTTGTTGTATTTTGGTTGTGGTGTGAAGACACAAAAGACAAAAAAAGAGTTCTGGGCACCCTAAAGGCAAACCACGTATAAGTACGCAAAAGGTGTAAAAATAAATGCATTGTACAGTTCAAAGTTGAGTCTTGCTGAAAAATCAGTTGGTCTGCCCAAGATGGTGGTTCTTCCTATTTTGATGGTTTCTGGGAGGAAGAGGCAGGTTGTTTCCTTTAGAAGCAAAAGCTCCCTTGTTGGAATAAGTTCTTTTAAATTGCGGCATTTTAAGTTACCGAAAATATAGAAATATGTTATTAAAATGCCATATCCCTCCCATAGTGATTACGGCAGTACAACAAAGAATCACATGAGAGAATTATATTTAGCTTTCTTTAATGACGATTTTACGCGGTATAACAGACGAAAGGAAGCCATAGCAAGACAATATCAAGGTATGATCTTGATCTATAGAGTCTGCCATTTTCATCACTGCGCTGAAAGGTTTTTCCGGAATGATGACATCATCCATCCATAGGCTTCAAAGTGTAGGCCCATCCTTATATACTGGTTGCCCCACGTGCAGGCTCTTTCTCTGGTCTCCAAACAAGGACAGGAAAGGACGCAACTTTACCTCCAAAAAATACAGGAATAGCACAATGCCTACTTGCAGTTCTCATTCTCCCAACAAGGAAAGAATATTTTGTGCTGACAGAGGACAGAAGTATACTATTCTGTCTTATAGGCTGACTATACAATCCTCCAGTTGTCTTTGGCTATCTAGTCCTATGCTTGGCTGGCAATTCTAAATGCTGAGCCCCTGTGTACCATACTTGGTCTGCCTGTATGAATGAATCCATAACAGTGTGCACAGAGACAGTGGCATTAAACTTAATATTATATCAAACATATTATAACACAGGTCCAGTTGGTTTTCCTTTCTGCAAAGGGAAAAGGAGAAGAGATGTTTTTATTATATAGCACCCCCTCATGTCTTGACAGAGATTCACATAAGTCCTTAAGCTGTTCCCCAAGCACACACATGTGACAGTAGTTATCACTCTGTCTTCATTTTTTTCTTTTTGAGGCACAGTGGGACAATGTTTTCACTCAGATCACATATTTGGCCACCATAATCAGTCCTGTATAGTTTGGCAGATTCCTCGGGGACACTGAAAAGACAATCACACAATTATAATTGATTCAAAACCAGTTCAGTTCTTTCTTCTCCATTGACTTCAATACATTTTGCAGAGTTCAGTGAAGTTCGCAAACATCTCCGTGATTTTGCCGAAATCACAGCAAAGTGAACTCTATGGGGTCTGCTCATTACTAAACAAGAATAAGGATACTTACACCCAGAATAATGCAAATTGAATCAACAGATTAACAAAAAAATGTCTTATTTAAAGCAAATGGATAAACTAAGGGAAAAATCAAATCAATCAAAAAAAGACAAAGCCTTGCTGCTCAACTGGGCCCGAGGTATTACAGGCGTTTGTCTTGGACAGCAGGTGAGTTGACTGCGTCAATAACATTCATTCTCACTTTCCTTCTTGGAATTAACTTTTTTTTTTTTTAATTATTATTTATTAATTTTATTACAATCAATACATAGCAATCAAGTTTTTACAAAAAAAAAAAAGAATTATGCTAAGAACAGATCGATCCCCACCCTTGAGAGAGAGAGCAAGCCAAACGGTGTAAAATTTAAGGCTTTTAAAAATACCTAAATCCCATGGGAGACTTATCTAACTGTAAAATGATTTTGATAAATGTTTATGCACCTAATGTTGATGATAAGGAATTAACTTTTAAAGTTTTTGGTTATAACATTTTTAAAATTAGTTTATAGTGAGAAGTCAAGCAAAATGACACATTTATTAGCTAACTAAAAAAATTACAATATGCAAGCTTTTGAGGCAACTCAGGCCTTTTCTTCAGGTAGGATGTAAAATAAGTTTAAAAAATCTTTTTAACAAAATCAGTTAATACATACTCATTTCTAAGTATTTCAACATAGTTTTAAATGATTATTTACATATTCAAATGATAGTTTGGCTTGCAATACCCATACACTATAATATCACAGCCAAAGTAAATGTAATCATTTTAATTTCTTTACTTGCCTGAGCACTTTTTGACCTCAAACTGCTAAATAGCTGTTGTTACTGGACGAAATTCAAAAACATTGATTCAGGAACAACGTGCTGATAGCCAAAGAAATTTTCATTTGCTGTCCTTGTTGTTGTAGTGTCATTTTTGAGCATTTTTTCAAATAACTAAATGCTTTACGCTGTACTATAGGACTTGATTCTTTCCAAAGTGTAAAATCTGGCAGTCATTTGTAAGCAAGCAAGTCTAATGAAGTCAAAGTATTGCGGTTTTAATTCGAGGCTGGATATTCAATGCTGTCTATAATTATGACTGACACAAGAACTCAGAGAACTGGGAAAAGAAGGTTTGCTTTGGGACACATTTCACAGAGGTTTCAATACTAAAAATCACACAGTTTGACTCAATACAAGATACTGCATCTAAGATGATATTGAAATGAAACTGAAAGGGAAATACAGAGTAATCAAAGGAATACTGTGGTTATAATTACATACTACTTACAGTATGTTTGATATCTAATGATTTATTCACAGTGAAAGGCTAACTCATCTAAAACAATATACTGCAGACTTAATTTCAGGAAATGAAAAGCTGACTTGTCAAAAATGGTCCTTCAAAAATTCTGTGGTGGAGAATCAGGACAGAGCAGAAACGATTTATTATGTCTGGCACTTTAACAAGGACAATGACTTAAAGAGCACAATTAAATCCAGCCGAG
Organism: Polypterus senegalus; assembly: GCF_016835505.1. Taxonomy (NCBI): domain Eukaryota; kingdom Metazoa; phylum Chordata; class Cladistia; order Polypteriformes; family Polypteridae; genus Polypterus; species Polypterus senegalus. The sequence continues at coordinate 215,201,051 of NC_053156.1, forward strand.
TATCATCAGCAAATGATTGAAAATTGGCAACATATAAAGAGAAAATATTGATCTTTGAACCAGACTCTGATGGACAGTCTATCAATACGGTCTGAGGGAGTACTGTATTCAGACTTCTGAATGAAGTGTAAGCAGTTTACTGTAAGTGAAAAAACTAAGAAAAGCACCGGATAGTCCAGTTCAATTCTCAGGCACGTTTAATGTGGTGAATAGTGTGAAAAACTGCACTTAAATGTAAAAGCATAACCAAGGTGGAATTTCCTGAATTGGAGGATATTACAATTTACAAAATGAGTTTCATTTTGACTGTCTCTCAGTTCTGACATCCTGAAAGTTAAACTGATTGATGCAAAAAAGAGTCACGAAGGGGGCAAGTAGGTGGAAGTACATTGTGCAACAAAAAAAGATTTAGGTAGGGTTTGGCTCCAAGCATCTTTCCTTTTATTCACTGATTTACTCTCTCATTAAGTTCAGGGAAGTGTGTCTGCATGCTGCATGAGTGAAGCACGTATAGCATTAACTGGTGCAGCTGAAACTTCTTTTTTCACAATGGTGGCTAATCAGAAGTAATAAACAAGATGATTACCTCTCTCGACCCCACACGACTGCCTGTCAAAGTACAGTATATACAATAAAAGAAGTAACTCATCTTACTTCATTTTATCAAATTATATAAAAACCAGCAAATTACACATTATTGTAAAACAGTCAATAGTCATGGTCTTCGTATTGTAGTAGATGGTCATGGGGAGTCTGAGCCTATGCCAGTACTAACAAGTAAAACATGAGAAAAAGCTTTGGATGCGATGCCAGGGGAATACTAAGCATGCTGCAATGTTTCATAAATTTATTTCCCTTCCTCTTTTTTTTCTGAAAAGCCTGTTTGTTGTATTACATAAAGATTATTGCTTAATTTTAGTCTCTGCAAGAAGATGGATGCCAAACCTCCCCTTTTATTACTTTTAACCTAGATTATTCTCAGAGTTTATGTCTGGACATTTACAGTCAGACCAGATTTAACTGTAGCATAGGCAGAACATGCAGGGATGCTCATACATAAACTTGCATTGCAGTGCAAACATTCTTAGAAATTTGCACTGGTTTCCAACAGGGTTATATATAACATTTAATGTATTGTTACAACAACAACAACATTTATTTATATAGCACATTTTCATACAAACAGTAGCTCAAAGTGCTTTACATAATAAAGAATAGAAAAATAAAAGACACAATAAGAAAATAAAATAAATCAACATTAACTAACATCGAATAAGAGTAAGGTTCAATGGCCAGGGGGGACAGAAAACAGAAAACAGACAGAAGTTACAGATTTATAAATCTTTTCTGACCTGAACAAATCTGAGATCAAAAAATTCAGAAACCGGCATTAGAGATTCCAGTAATACTTTCATTTTTCTACAATAACTTAAATCCATGAAGGTTACATTAATTGGTAACTGTCCCAGTACAAATGAGTTTGGATGTGTATATGACTGTGTCTTGTGATGGACTGGTGTTACATTCGCTGTTTGCTCCTGTTCTTTCCCAGGGGTTGCCTGTAAAAGGTACTGGACCCCCAGATCCTTTAATCAAGTTCAGTGATTTGGAGAATAAATAAGTGATCTCTTTGTTTTTATATTATATCCTCTGTTTTATGTTTTTTTGGTCAGTTTTCTAACCAACCAACCAACCATATCCAACCCGCTATATCCTAACTACAGGGTCACGGGGGTCTACTGGAGCCAATCCCAGCCAAACACAAGGTGCAAGGCAGGAAACAAACCCTGGGCAGGGCGCCAGCCCACCGCAGAGTTTTCTAACTTAATATTTAAAATTTTGTATTATTATTTTAGTTTCCCATGTAATCAGCAAGTGATGTTTCCAGACTTGGTCCATGTTATGCAAGAACAGGATCCAAAATCACACATGTACTGAAATAAGTGGAAAACAAATTAATTTTTAATTATTATTATTAGATTATTCGCTGCAATAAGAAAGTTTATAAATGGATTTATCATTATATTATTATTATTATAGTAACTATGGCGGCACGGTAGCGCAGTGGTAGTGCTGCTGTCTCGCAGTAAGGAGACCTGGGTTCACTTCCCAGGTCCTCCCTGCATGGAGTCTGCATGTTCTCCCTGTGTCTGTGTGGGTTTCCTCTGGGTGCTCTGGTTTCTTCCCAAAGACATGCAGGTTAGGTGCATTGATGATCCTAAATTGTCCCGTGTGTGCCCTGTGGTGGGCTGGCACCCTGCCTGGGGTTTGTTTCCTGCCTTGCACCCTCTTATTGGCTCCAGCAGACCCATGTAGTGGGTTGGATGATGGATGGATAGTTACCATACCATTTTTTAATTTTTATTTTACTTAAGACACATATAACAACTCATAACCATGTGAAACATATACTTGTGTGAGCAATTAAGCAGTTCAGCCATTTTGTTCCAAAAATAAAAAGGGAGAAAAAACATTCAAGAAAAATCCATCAGACTAAAAATAGAAACACACAACCACACCTGGCAAGAAAGGCCCAATGTGATTCATATTTTAGAACAACAACAAAAATAAAGCAAAGACCTATTTTATGATAGAATTAATGAATCATTGACAAACTCTAAAATCTTCTTAAACCATTTCACGGAGGGAGAATTTAATTTTTCTGGCAGAAGGAGAATAATAAGAAGAAAACATTGCATTTATATAATGATTTTCTCACTATTCAAAGCACTTTGCATAGACTGTGGGAAGCCACTTCAGCCACCACCAATGTGCAGCATCCATTTTGATGATGTGATGGCGGCCATTTTCCACCACTACACTCACCACACTAACTATTAGTTGATGAAGAGGTAAGAGATGGTAAACCTATTAGAAATGGGGGATAATTAGGAGGCCAAAATGACTAGGTTGTGATGGGAAATATTGCCTGGACACTGGGAAGTACCCTACTCTTTACAAAAGATGCCGAGGGATTTTTTATGGCCACAGAGATTTAGGACCTCAGGTTAACATCTCCTCTCAAGGATGGTGCCATACTACAACATAGTGTCCCTGTCACTGTACTATTAGGATTCACACACAGATCACAGGGTAAGTGCCCTCTGCTGCCCTCACCATAACTTCTTACAGTTGCAACCCATACTTTTCCTAGATGGTCTCCCATCCAAGTACTGACCAGGCCAAAACAAGCTTAGCTTCAGGTTGATCATCTGTTCTGAAGTGCATGTGGCAGTGCTGCTGACAAGTAACCAAACTTCTAAATATACTTTATATTATATTTTTATATTTTTGTAATTTCTGTATTCAGTACCTTCTAAGAATACAATTGTGTTTGTAATGCTATGCAGTAACATTCAAATCTAGACTAAAGACAGCCTTTTTACTAGTTGAATGTCTATAATTGAAACTCTTGAGTTTAATGCGGTATGCATAGAATACATTAGTCTGACTTTTTGTAAAATGTGTTTTAGTATTATGTACAATGCACACAATACATTTTTAGCCTGTATCACTTTGTGATATTGTTTGTTAATTTAATAATATGATAGATAGATAGATAGATAGATAGATAGATAGATAGATAGATAGATAGATAGATAGATAGATAGATAGATAGATAGATAGATAGATAGATCTTTAGGAGAAACTTGGCTTTTTACAGGAGCTCTTTAAATAAATACATAAATAGATAGATAAATAAAAAAAATATATATTCACACCATCTATAGTCTGAACACATACCAGAATGGCTCAAAAGAAAAAATGAAAAGTAAACACAGTGAGGCATTATGCAGATATACAGTATTGCTGTTGGCATAATGGATCCCCAGTAGTGTTTCTTGACACGCTTTTGCTGAATGATTTCTTGGCTGAAAGTCCTCAGTGTTTGTGTGTCAGAGACAGGATATGTAGCATTGTTCATAATGGCACTCAGTTTTATTTTCATCCTCTTCTTCGCTGCTACTTCCAGGGGGTCTAGAGTGTGTTCTGTAACTGAGCTTGCTAAGTAATTAGCTTGTTGATTCAGTGGGCATCTCTTGAAGTGATGATACCAGCCCAGCACACCACAGTGTTAAAAACCACAATGGCCATCACAGAGTTATAGAATATGTGAAGAATGTCACTTCCCAAATTAAAGGAACGCAGTTGACTAAGGAAAAAGAGCCTGCTCTGCCCTTTCTTAGGTAGTTTCTCTGTGTTCTGAGACCAGTCCAACCTGTCTTTAATATTGGACCCAAGTACTTTTAGGAGTGGACCACCTCTACATCCACTCCTTGAATAGTAACCGGACATAGACGTTCTTTGGTTAAGAGAAGGTCAATAACTAGTTCCTTGGTTTCGCTGATGTTAAGATGCAGACAATTCTCTTTGTACCAAGAAACAAAATTTTCCACCAGACTCCTATACTCTGTCTGATCCCATTTATCAATACACTCCGTAAGTGCAGAATCATCTCGTAATTTCTGGAAGTGACATGACCTGGTGTTATATTTATAGTCTGAGGTGTACAGAGTGAAGAGAGAAGGAATCAGGATGTCCCATGTGGTACTCTAGTGTTGCTCACATCCACATCAGAGACGCAGTCCTTGAGTCTCATAAATTAAGTGGAATAAATACAGACATATTAACTGTATAGGAATTTTGGAACTAACTGCAGATTAAATGTATCTATTTTACTTATATAAAGCATAATGCTGTATATTCAATACCAGTTTATCTAGAGAGACAAAATATTTACATTTAAGTATTGAAAAAACATCGCATATCCTGACAGATTGCGCACTACTGTATTTTTTACCCTAAGGATTGCCAGCATTTACAATGCTCTCTTCCTACATGACATAGCCAATAAAAAAAAAAAACCTCAAATCACTATTGAAGATAAATGAAGTGACAGTTTATGTGCTTGTATTGTGCCAGCAGTGTTTTTCATCTGTTTCTTCAGACCAGAAAATATTTCGTTTTAAAAAAAGTCTCTTCAATTTCTGGCGCCTCAATGAACCCGTATGCATGATTATGACTGATGATGACAACAGATTATTTTAGGATGGCTGCTTTAGTTGATCTTAACTATGGTTTCCTACACATGAAAGAAGATGCCTCTGAGATTTTTAATGTTCCCAAAACAGCCAAAGCCCAAAGTGTTAAAACCAACTGTGGATTATTACAGTAAATTATTCATTGACAATTTGCAATTAACACATACCAAGCAAATATGTTTCATTTAAAGAAAATGGTTAATATGTTAAACCCTTCGACTGGAAATTGAGGAGCACCAGTTGCTAAAATATTAAGGCAAAATAAAAATAAAAAGTAGAGAACCTTTTATTTTTAAATGCACTTACTGTATATCTTATTTATCCTTGTATTTAATTTGTATATATAACCTCAGCCAACACACTGATACAAGAATTTAAAAATATTTCCTTATACATCTTAATATATTATTCTTTCTTCCCTTCATTTGCAAATGTGCTTGTTACGTTTTGATTTTAATAAATTAGCCTTCTTCTCAGTGTCACCATAGCTGATTTCTTGTTAATGGATAAGTTAAAGTTTTTTTCTGGTTATATTAAATTAAGTATACAATAAAAACTGATGGGTGGATAATATAGCATCTAGTTGTTTATTCTTATTGCATAGACACATTTTCAAACCTTTCTAAGAACATGTTGGGTTATTGAGTGCAGAATGATGGGCACAAATTTAAAAAAATGTGGAAAATTTTTTAACGTTTTGGATACATTCTAAAGGTACTGCATGTATAGTTTGTTTTATTTTTTCTAGCTGTGACAACCTGCCTACCTTATACAATTAATGACTGTGATTTATTTCACATACAGTTTCACAAATAAGTACAGTATATAGCCTTACAGTCTTAATTATTACCATCAAACACTCACCTAAAGGATTATTAGGAACACCATACTAATACGGTGTTTGACCCCCTTTTGCCTTCAGAACTACCTTAATTCTACGTGGCATTGATTCAACAAGGTGCTGAAAGCATTCTTTAGAAATGTTGGCCCATATTGATAGGATAGCATCTTGCATTTGATGGAAATTTGTGGGATGCACATCCAGGGCACGAAGCTCCGTTCCACCACATCCCAAAGATGCTCTATTGGGTTGAGATCTGGTGACTGTGGGGGCCATTTTAGTACAGTGAACTCATTGTCATGTTCAAGAAACCAATTTAAAATGATTCGATGTTTGTGACATGGTGCATTACCCTGCTGGAAGTAGCCATCAGAGGATGGGTACATGGTGGTCATGAAGGGATGGACATGGTCAGAAACAATGCTCAGGTAGCCCGTGGCATTTAAACGATGCCCAATTGGCACTAAGGGGCCTAAAGTGTGCCAAGAAAACATCCCCCACACCATTACACCACCACCACCAGCCTGCACAGTGGTAACAAGGCATGATGGATCCATGCTCTCATTCTGTTTATGCCAAATTCTGACTCTACCATTTGAATGTCTCAACAGAAATCGAGACTCATCAGACCAGGCAACATTTTTCCAGTCTTCAACTGTCCAATTTTGGTGAGCTCGTGCAAATTGTAGCATCTTTTTCCTATTTGTAGTGGAGATGAGTGGTACCCGGTGGGGTCTTCTGCTGTTGTAGCCCATCCGTCTCAAGGTTGTGCGTGTTGTGGCTTCACAAATGCTTTGCTGCATACCTCGGTTGTAACGAGTGGTTATTTCAGTCAAAGTTGCTCTTCTATCAGCTTGAATCAGTTGGCCCATTCTCCTCTGACCTCTAGCATCAACAAAGCATTTTCGCCCACAGGACTGCCGCATACTGGATGTTTTTCCCTTTTCACACCATTCTTTGTAAACCCTAGAAATGGTTGTGCATGAAAATCCCAGTAACTGAGCAGATTGTGAAATACTCAGACCGGCCCGTCTGGCACCAACAACCATGCCACGCTCAAAATTGCTTAAATCACCTTTCTTTCCCATTCTGACATTCAGTTTGGAGTTCAGGAGATTGTCTTGACCAGGACCACACCCCTAAATGCATTGAAGCAACTGCCATGTGATTGGTTGATTAGATAATTGCATTAATGAGAAATTGAACAGGTGTTCCTAATAATCCTTTAGGTGAGTGTATATCTTTGTGTTTTTTTCTGAAAATACAGTTTAGTCATCAGATATTATGAATACATAAATTAAAACACAAAACATGCATGTTACAGAGACAGATTTAATTAATTTTACTGTAGTAATATTTGATATACAAAAACCTTTATACTGTGGTGGGTTGGCACCCTGCCCGGGATTGGTTCCTGCCTTGTGCCCTGTGCTGGCTGTGATTGGCTCCAGCAGACTCCCGTGACCCTGTGTTCGGATTCAGAGGGTTGGAATATGGATGGAAAACCTTTACATGGTTCAGTTGCAGCACTGCCAATACACTTAACAACTATGTTAACTGGCAGACACCGCTGAATTGCTTGTGTTTAGTCCGTGGCAAGACTGAGAGTGTGAAACCTGGGGCTCTGTACTCAATGAAAGATGATTGCCAGTTACTGTCACTGCCAAGGAAAAGCCAAGCCTTGGGTATATATGATGACAGAAGCATGAATTTTCTTCATCAGTAATTCCATAAATAAAATATTAACAGTGTCTAAAGTATGAACTGCTTTAGAGGTAGAGACAAATAACAGTAGGAGCATTGACTTGGAGTCCAGATTTTCATTGTTAGTTTAGATGCTAAGGTTTCTTAATATTTGGTTTGCAGTGAGGCTCAGTGAATGAGGTATCAGGAGTGAACCTGATATCTTTTACAGTATGTTGTATTCTGCTATGATCAACATCTGACAAGGATGATGCAATCATTACTTAAATTATATTAAAGGCTTTGCTTTGATGTTATACTGTATTTATGGATTGCTATACAAATAAACTAAAGTGATGCTATCTGCATCCTTTTTTTTTTACTAAACTAAGCATTTAACAGTTCCTAATTTTAGTTATGATTGTATGGGTGACATAGCAGCATAGTAAATAGCAACACAGACTAACAGCTTCACAAATCTGCAGCCTGCTCTCTGTTTGCATGAGTTTTCTCTGGATATTCCTCTTTCTACCCGCATCCTAAAGATGTACGTGTTAGGCTAATTGGCAATAACATGTTATGATTAAGGGTGCTGCCAGTTCCTTGTGATTCTTTAATAGAAAAAGTGGATTCAGAAGACAGATATATCCATTCCTTATTATTTAATTACATCTCTAGTGGTGATGTAGAAGCTAATTGTTCAACCGAAACTTGACTTACCAGTCACTGTGGACAGCAACTAAAATGAGGATATTGCAAGTACAGTTGGACAGAATAAGGTTGCTGCACAGGTCTGCTGAGTTCAGTTATTCCTGATAAGAGATGGAGCAAGAGGTAGACCTCAGAATAGAATAGAACCGCTATTATTCTGGATCTAGAGGAGCCAGCTGAGGTGGTTTGGGCAGGTGTGTCTACCATGGAAGAAGGGGTACCCGGTGCTTCCCACTAGGAGAGACTGACAAATATGTTGGCTGGATTATAGCCCTTGACTGGTTTTGGAGGAACAGCTTAAAAAAATTGGTGGAGATAGAGTCAAGCTTAGTATATTGCAACTTGACTCCTCACAAAAAAAAAAATTAGACCAAAAGTGAAAAATTTAGGCAAGCATTTAATCTGAAGTATAACAAGAGTTTTTTGGATTACATCCTTAAAAACATGTTTACTGTATATATTGGATGTTTGGAATGAAAGTGGTGAGGTTAGATAGATAGATAGATACTTTATTAATCCCAAGGGGAAATTCACATACTCCAGCAGCAGCAGCATACTGATAAAAAAAAACAATATTAAATTAAAGAGTGATAAAAATTCAGGTGTAACAGACAATAACTTTGTAAAATGTTAACGTTTATTCCACCCCATCCACTCCCCCAAACCTCCCAACCCGGTGGAACTGAAGAGTCGCATAGTGTGGGGGAGGAACGATCTCCTCAGTCTGTCAGTGGAGCAGGACAGTCTGTCGCTGAAACTGCTCCTCTGTCTTGAGATGACACTGTTCCGTGGATGCAGTGGATTCTCCATGACTGACAGGAGCTCTGCCACGGAAGTCAAACTGTCCAGCTTCATGCCTACAATAGAGCCTGCCTTCCTCACCAGTTTATCCAGGCATGAGGCGTCCTTCTTCTTTATGCTGCCTCCCCAGCACACCAATGCGTAGAAGAGGGCGCTCGCCACAACCATCTGATAGAACATCTGCAGCATCATATCACAGATGTTGAAGGATGCCAGTCTTCTAAAGAAGTATAGTCGGCTCTGTCCTCTCTTGCACAGAGCATCAGTATTGGCAGTCCAGTCTAATTTATCATCCAGCTGCACTCCCAGGTATTTATAGGTCTGTACCCTCTGCACACAGTTGCCTCTGATAATCACGGGGTCCAGGAGGGGCCTGGGTCTCCTAAAATCCACCACCAGCTCCTTGGTTTTGCTGGTGTTCAGGTGTAAATGGTTTGAGTCGCACCATTTAACAAAGTCCTTGATTAGGTTCCTATACACCTCCTCCTGCCCACTCCTCATGCAGCCCACTATAGCAGTGTCATCAGCGAACTTTTGCATGTGGCAGGACTCCAAGTTTTATTGGAAGTCTGATGTATATTGGCTGAACACGACCGGGGAAATTACAGTCCCCTGTAGCGCTCCTGTGTTGCTGACCACAATATCAGACCTGCAGTTCATGAGACGCACATACTGAGGTCTGTCTGTAAGATAGTCCACAATCCATGCCACCAGGCATGAATCTACTCCCATCTCTGTCAGCTTGTCCCTAAGGAGCAGATGTTGGATGGTGTTGAAGGCGCTAGAAAAGTCCAGAATCATAATTCTTACAGCACCACTGCCTCTGTCCAAGTGGGAGAGGGATCAGTGTAGCATATAGATGATGGCATCCTCCGCTCCCACCTTCTCCTGGTATGCGAACTGCAGAGCGTCGAGGGCGTGGCGGACCTGTGGCCTCAGGTGATGAAGCAGCAGCGGCACCATGGTCTTCATCACTTGTGACGTCAGAGCAACAGGCCGGTTGTCCAGGTTGTCCAGTAGGCAGCCTCAGAATGACTGGACGTGGTGTAAGTCCTTTCTTTTGCTGGGATAGTGTCTGTGTGGGGTTTATGTGTTTCCTCTGCATTTGTGTAAGTTTCCAATTTCCAGTTTAGGGACCTTTAAACTTTCTGAATGTAATTAAAATATCACTGCGAAATGACTAAGTCTATAAGTGTATGCCTCTGGTAAACAACTGTTTTATTAATTGTTAACTTGAAAAAATGGTGGCTGGATCTTTTCTTGTTCTGAAACACTGGATCTCATTAAATGTGCCCTGCAATCCTCCAAGGAACAATTTCACATATTTTTCTGTAAAGGTGGGCTATTGGGGGACTTTTTTTTTTTACTAAAGCCTAAAAATGAAAACAGCAGTTAACCCTGCTTTTTAAAATATTTGACTTGTATGGAATTACTTTGGCCAACATGCTAAGAGTACCTCACAGTTTAACAAACAAAGGGGAGCTTTCTAATGGGAACTAGAAAAGGAAAAGGCTTTGCCTTCACTGCAGCATTTTCCACTAAAATAGCTCCCCTGTCATACTTTATATGGAAAAGTTTGCAAACCTGTCATAATTACTGTGCAAAAATACAGTATGTTTTGTAGGTACAGTGTGTAAAAAAAAAAAGAAAAGCAGCTTATGAAAATGCAGTTGAAGTAGAAGAGTAATAAATCATGTTAATGGAAAGTGCCTGCTTTACCCCACATCGTGCTTCTTAAAGTATGATATATGGTAGCGCTAACTGAAGGGAGTTTCCTGTCATATCCATGTTATATGGTGGGAGGCTTCTATGGAGTGATGTTCATAATGTTTAGACAGTTCAGCTCGTACATCAAAATCTTTTAAATGACATTCTAAAAATATTATCTCTTGATTACTTAATGTCTAGGGAGAGGTTTACAATAGGTCTGTTGCACAAAAACATTTGTTTGAGACTCATAAGCTAAACTTTTTTTCTGGAGATACAGCTTGTTCAGAGATGCAAGGCAATATTTGAACTAGCACAGGGTGCCTTTTGTAAAAATAAGGCTGTGTCACTCCTGTTTTACTGAATTTTATGAATAGCAGAGGTATGAGCACTAAACTTGTAACCCCTATAGGCATGAGTCAATTGACTAGGTGTGCTTTTATAGAGGGGACATTCAGAAATCAAAGTCAAGGAAAATAAAATGCATTATTATTATTATTAAGGAAGTGAAGATGTATTACCATAAGATCTAACCAAATGATTAGTTTTAATATTGTTTAAATTTTACATAAAGAATCAACAAGAGATTACTTTAGCCTATGCTGTATGTGTAAAGGTACTAAGGTAGTAGAGAAGTCCAGTGCACTTGCTTCCATTGTCGAGCAACCTATTCCTTGTGTTTTTGTGCGTAGATGAGTCGATTTGTTCACAGAAATGGCTTTTTGGCACTAACTCTTCCATGAAGACCACTTCTGACAAGACCACAAGATTTTAGACAGACATACTGTACTTGGGTTCAAGTGGTTTCTAACAGTTCAAGGATGATAGCAGTGCTAGACTTCGTCCAATTTCAATGGGAAGTCAATTTGATGTAGCTCTGACCTGCTGCACTCAGCTTCTGCATTTCTGATCCTCAGCCTTGCCTGTTTCTTTGGACTTTTTCAGAAAAGCTTGGACAGCACATTTTGAAACTGTTATCTATGTGGGAGAAACCTTGCTGATGCAGGATATCTACTGTCATAGGAGGCTGGGGGAAGGACCCAGCCGGGATGCCTGGAAGGACCGGGAGGTGGCATATACGTCCTCCGGGTCACAAGGAGGCAGGATTGGGAGAGGAACACAGGAGAGGAGCAAGGAGGCTCAAGTCCACTGGGGCACGTAGCCACCGCCAGGGGGTGCCTGGGGTCTCAGAGGGCCCGGTAAACATCTACTTCCGCCACACCCAGGAACATGGAAGATTATCCTTCAAGGGACGCCCGGAGTACTTCCAAGTGCTCTCCTGACACTTCCTCCACACCAGGAAGTGTCATCAGATGGTGCACATGGAGCACAACCGGGTGGGAATAAAAGGGGCTGCCTCCCTACAGTCTGGGAGCGAGAGTCGGGAGTGGGAGCAGGACAAAGCTTCCGTGGAGAGAGAAAAGGCGACCTAAGCACATTTGAGAGAGAAGCCCAGTGCAGGGGTGATTGGTGCTGGGAGCACAGTGTGCTGTGTGGGACTGTGTTATTTGTTAGAAAAAAACATGTGCTGCTGGATAAAGATGTGGTCTCAGTCTGATGGTGTCCGGGCATGTCTCACATTACATTCTGTCTTGTCACTATGCTTACTATTGCCGTGGTGTGAAAAATGATGATTTGAGGGTTACACCTCTATATTAGCCAAAACCTATTGTTTACTTTCAATGTTATTCACCCAGTTTGATTCCATCTACACCCATTTCAATGTCAGTTAATTCACTGTCATGTCCGTGTGCATGGCAGACATCTTAAAAGCTCTGGTTATTGTAAATGCCCACTAAACTAGGGGCTGACACTGTTGTCTAATGCATTCTCTCTCCCTCCCTCTGCAGAATGGAAGACTGACAACCAACCACGGCTGAATTCACTTCCATTGCCCGTCCTCCTGGACCCGCTCCTTCCTGCTGAGTGACTATATAACTTGGGAACCGGCCATTTTGTTCTCAGTTCTGTTCTGAACTAATGTCTGGAAAGACACCTCCTCAAATGAATACATACCGCATTGTTGTGCATTTCATTAAATTATACAGAGACACCAAGGTGGTGCCCCAACTCATTCACTTTGTTTTTTTTTTCCTTTTTTCACCATTCATTATGTTATTAATCATTAGCACCTCTTTGTTATGTTTGTTTAATTATGCATTGAGCTATAGATCTACTTAGTAATTAAGTTTGTACCTGAAAGTGGTCTGTTACTCAACTTGTTACTTTCCTTAAAGGAATGGTCCACCCCAAAATGATCTTTTTTATATGTCTGATGCTCCGAGTAATTTGTAGTGATGCCTGAAAAAAATACTTAATGTCATGTCTTTATGCACAACTTTCAAATTGGCCAATGCTGGAAAACAGTAAACAGTAACTGTAGCAGCCGAAGTATAAGGCGAGTTCAAGCACGGGGAAAACGCGTGCCGAACTAAATCTCTCAGTCCAAAAGTTCATTTAACAAATATTTAGTGAAAGTTAAAAGCAAATAATCCACACAAGAATAAAGAAAAAAGTAGTTACACACGTAGAATAAAAGGCAAAAAAAAGGAAAAATGTATCTTCTCTAAACTTAGCTTTTCCTGAGAAACTTTAGTTATTTCTGTACTTAAAAGTTCTTTACTTCTTCTTCTTTACTTAAAGATTCTTAGCTTCTTCTTCTGTACGCTTTAAACGTACTGCTCTTCACTTAAATGAAGTGCTGTTTTCTTACATATTACTTCACACACTCAAAAGGCCCGTAGGCCTGTAGGCACATAAGCATGGGCATGGTTTAAAACCATTTGCCCTCTACACTTTACACATGGCAAGGCTAGTCACTAAGTGAAGAATAATGTTAAGTCAAAGCAGATAGAAATAGCTAAAATATACCAATTTTATTCAACTTATGGGGGTTATAGGAACCTCCCAAAGATAATGCATTGTCAACTAGTAAAATATTTATGAATCTTATGTAACTAGGAAATGGCTCTTACAATAACAAAAAGTCCATTCAAAATTCCATGTTACTTTTATTTCATAATCCACATGTCACATCTTCCAGTTGTATGCTCACAACATCCCAAAACTCATATATTTTTCATAAAGTATTGTTAAATAAACCACTTCCGAAAACCTTCGTCCTGAGATTTGAATTCAAGACCCCCTCTACATTCACTGGTCACAGCTTAATATAAGTGCATTTCATGTGATATCAGCAGTGCAAAGTTCACTGTGAGATGTATAAAACTAAAGATTAAAAGTTGAAAAAATTAAACGAAAAACTTATTATGAAGAGAATACACTGTACCTTATACTTGAGCATATCTGAGATACAAGGAAAACATCAATTTACCCAAGAAGTTTTACATCCCAAGGTACTATAAACATAAATGTAACGGGATCGAGGTCCACAAATCAAATGGTCTTTCGCATCTTAGGGAATTCCATTTTTATTCATGACAATGTTTTCTGGAGGTGCTTTATTTAACATTTTAGTACAAATATATATGTTTGGGACGTTATGAGCTCATGACTGGATGACTTCAAATGTGGATTATGCAAAACAAGAGAAATGAGACATTTTCATTAACATTTTTGTAGTGTTTGCTGTTGTCTAGCTTTAGTCACCACATATCTACACTGTTATGAATGGAGTTTCCTCCAAAGCAGAATAGTTTGAGGCTTCAAAAAGAAGCTACTCAAGCAGGCCAGGAACCTTATTATATTGCCCAGAAAAGCCCTATCTTAACCCAGCTAGGCCTCAAATGCTAGACCTACTGGCTTCAACAAGGGCAGGCCCAAAAGTTTGAAGCTGGCAATATAACTATAACTATCTCAGAATAAAGTGAAAGATATCACAAGGAGGAGGGTTACTGTCAACCTCCAACTTGTGCACAAAAATGGGCAACATCTAATCTAATAATCAAAGATTATTACAAAAATATCAAAAATACAAAGAAAATTCTAAAAAGCAAAAAAGAGGCAAAATGGAGTTGTCTGAAAGGCAATCCATAGTAAACACAGTCCAAATCACAGTCCAGTAATCAGAAGCCTTAATACAAAGCAAACATAATCCAAAAAAAAAAACCAGAAAATCCAGTACCAGAGACAGCAATACTTAAAGTAGCTCCATTAAACATAAATGATTCCTAGTACTAGGCTTTTGTAGTCACTTTAAAATGCAAGAGGGAGGGTCCAGGAGTGATGACATCACAGTGTTCCTGCCTCATTGTGCTCCACCCACAAAGAACTTGGAACAGAACTACATTTAAAGAGACTGGACATAACTGAAAATACATAAAAATAAAACACATAACTCAAAAACAATAATAAAATACATAAGCCACATGTAATACTTTTTCATCTATTATTATTATTTCAGAAATCTCCTTTCAGCATGAATACATGAGATTAACAATTTTTTCTCAGCCATCACTGCAAATCACATGCAGTAACAGCATATAAAAAAAGAATACCATTTTTGGATGAAGTATTCCTTTAACAAAATATGAAAAATTCTCTCTAACATTACATTTTTTGGAAAATACATGGTTGGAAATCTGAAATTTGCTCTTGTCCACTGATGCACTAATGCAAAAAAAAATCTAAGTTGTGATTTTTGCTGTGTTATATCACAGAGCCAGTTAAAAGATTGTAGTTTCAATTTTGACAAAGATCAACTTTTAATGAGTTCAACTCAAACCTGAAAACTGGGTCAGCTCCTTTTTGTGAGACAACAATTTAAATAAACATCTATCTATTCATCAATCCATCCATCTATTATATAACTCACATTTCCAAATCAAATTTGTTGGGTAGGTGGAAAAGGCTGCTGTATTGATTGGTAGTGGGGAGTCACCATTCTGCTGTGGAAGCTGGCCCGTACACAGACAGACGGACACGTTTAAATCACCCACAACACGTTTATTTACACCATCTATATTTACAACAAGTGCACACACAAACCCCTAAATTCTCCAAAGTCCAGGCCAACTCAAATGCCTTCTTTCTCTTCAGGCCACCTCCATGCCTCCTGCAAGACCCTTTCCTTCCTTCTCTCACGACTCCAGCCATCGTATGGAGGGAGGCGGCCCTTTTATAACCACCCGGATGTGCTTCAGGTGCATTCCGAAAATCTTCCGCCGGCACTCCCCAGTGTGGCGGAAGCGCCAGCTGCGCACCCGGAAACACTCCACATGTCCCTGATCCTCTTCCCCCCCAGCACTTCCGGGTGTGGCTGAAGTTCTGAGGTGAAGTGCTCCCAAGGAATTGGGGCACCCCCTGGCAGTGACCACGGGCCCCTACAGGGTTGAGCTTGAGGTCCCCATAGCCACCAGGGCAGTCGCCCCCAGGCATGCGCCCTCCTCCGGTCTTCCCCTCCAGCCACCTGTGACACTGCACATTTCATTTTTCTGGTTTGCACTCTACTAATATGGTGTGAATACAATTAGACAGGTAATTCATTAACAGGTGTAAAGATCCCAAGGCCAAAGCTATGTCTTGCTGTTGGCTCGTACCTGGAATTTACAAGAGTAGCCCATGACTGAGAAAGTGACAAAGGGAATGTTTTGCAAGTAAACTGTTTGGATAGAGGAACATAAGCTTCAGAGAACATTAAGTTTAACACAACATGGAAAGGCAACAAGAATGTGTGCTATGTTGTCTGAGGTGTCAGGCAAGGTTGACCTGAGGCTGTAACTGTTTCAGAATGCTCAGTGAAAACAGGTAATGTAGAGGTTTGTTCAGGCCATGCAGTATTCCCCCCCTCACTGCAAACACCCTTGTTTTGACAATGAAAGCCTTTATTTTTATTTCCACCCTCATTGTTAATGCTCCTTTGCTTTGTAAAATAAAAACACAGATTTTTGCACTTCCTGTGGTACAGAATCATATTTGTATGTGTTTTTCTAGTGGTGGTGTTGCTACTTCATATATTGAAACTACTTTAGTGCATTTGTGCATGTCTCATTTCTTTAATGGTTTGCATTCTGTATCAGCAAAGGGAAAGTGTGGGGCTTAAATTTCTTACATCATCCTTACCCTTCTGTAAAATAAAACTTCATCCTTGTATGAAATCCTATATCAAATATTGCACAAGTGAAATTTGTAGCTGAGAACATGTCACTGCCAAATAGCCATGGTACCCACATAGGAAATGATTATCCACAAGAGAGAAATTAACATTTACAGGCTGTATGACATGACAAGTCTGAGTTCTCGGAGAAATCCAAGTGAGATTAAAGAGACAACAAAGTTCAACCTTCACCTCAAAGATTGGAAGAAGTCAAAATTTTAATTAGAAGTGTCATTGGACTTGTGAACAGAAAATACGAGTTCTAAATGTTCTCTGATGTACTGGAACAAAAAGAATCTGAATAAGTTAATAGAGGAGTGCTTACATAAGGGAACAGAGTGGCAGACATGATTAATGACTTACAATATTGAATTAAATAATAGAAAGTACAGAAACTACAGAAAATCAAAGTTGACATGAACATATAATACAATATGTCATACTAATGTTGAAAAGGAAACAACGCAACTAAAGAGTATGTGTTATGTGTTCAAAATAATTGAAAAAATGAAAACACTAAAGACGTTTGTAGCCATACATCATCACGGTTTAATGTGAATGAGTAATATTAGATGAAAATGGGAGATTTGCATTAAGTGTAAAATGCTATATATTGTACACAAAAAAGTCATGTCAGTTTCTTATCTGCTCAATCCAGAACAGGGTTGCAGGATGCCGGAGCCTATCCCAGACATCATGGGGTGCAATTCAGAAACACACCTTGGACAAGATGAACACACACAAAGGCACACACACACCAAACCTACCCTAGGACAAATTTAACATCACCAATTCATCTAACCTGCATGGGTTTAGACAGTGGCAGGACACCAGGAGGAAACCCATATAGAAATGGGGAGAACATGCAAACTTCATGCACTGAGGACTTGGGATGCAAACCCTGGTCTCCTTAGTTAGAGGTAGCAGCACTACCACTGTGCCACCGTGCTGCCCTCTAAGTCAAAGTGCGATCTATAAGTAAATATGGTAATAATAATATTACATTTTCTGAGGTGAAAACACTTTAAAGGTGATAAAAATAAATGCTAGATATTTTTCAAAGGAGCAAATGAAAGTAACATATGAGCCTTAACGAGTGTCCTACATCATTTTTTCTGGTAAACTAGAGAGTCTTCAGAATAGCAGGATCACATATCAAGACATTTAGAAATGAGTTTGAGCAGGATTTCCTTTCAATGGCTAACCAAGCGGATATAATTTCATTACTTTATATTTTGGAATGACTACTGTAATATAAGCAACAAAATATGGGAAAATACTTGAGCTGAAAAAATAGAAAAGTTATAGTGCACTGATGTATTAAGAGAAAGAAACCATATATAGGAGCCTGGTTTTATTCCTTTAGATTTGACTGTTGTCATGATCAAATAGGATAAACGAGTAGCCTTTTGAACCATCTTCTTATATAATACGCTACCGTGGCTGTTCATTTGTCTGGCCAGGATTTTAAATCATCTGTAGCTTCCAAACCTTTTGATCTATTGACCTGAAATTTGGTACACATATACTACATGACCTCTACTGTCCGTTTTCGGGGTGATGATTTTTATTTTTATTTTATTTTATTGTAGAATCAACTCTCGGCAGTGGGCAGCTGGGAGGCACTTGCATACGGGTGCCGTTCTCATTCCTATCACCTTCACCGTCACTTCCTCTACCTCTTCATATCTTAAATCATTCTTGAGGCAGATTGAAGACTTAAGTGCCGACTTAAGTGAAAAATTAAGGAAAATGTACTTTGCAACACAAATACTGGCTTAATCAGTTTTAACGTGAAAAGATGCCGACAGAAGAAGAGAAGAAGCGGGCCGCTAGGTTGGAAAAAAGAAGAGCTGCTCAGGAAGCAGCAAGCACATCAACCTCTGAGCAAACGAATGTTAAACGTACAGAGAAAGAATATGAAAACTATAAGACAATTGTATTCACTGCACGTTATCGTGCAGTCCGCCTTTACTGGTTTGTATAATGAATGGCAGAGGCCAAGGGGTTTTTCTTTAAATGCTTTTCAGGTCTTTTCAAGTTGAAAGTTCAAAATTTGAAGTTAACACTGAACCAAGACTAAAACAAAATCTTTTCTTGTCAAAATGTGTTTGCTCAAGCACTAGTTTTTCACCCAGTCATAACTTTTATTCCTTATAGTAATGTGTTTAATGTGTGCAGCTACAGTATCTTTTATTGTGCAACCAACATGACAGTGCACAGAATCCAAAGCTCCAAAATGACAGTGCCCATGAAAACTAACTGTACAAAACAGTAATGAGGGGATACCTTTAAACTAATAATAAAAATACAAATTTAATAAAAAAAATAATACATATTAAACCTGTTTACATGCAAGGAAGAATCATCAATGCATTCTTAACAAATATTACCTTTAAATTAAAGCACTGAGGCTTACAGATGACATTATGAAAGATGACAGAGTAAAACATTAAAGAAGTAAGCTAAAATATGTTTCACATTGTTATTAATATCTGAAGCCAGAGCACATACTGTATAATGTATCAAAATTTCAGTTTCAAACACCAGCTCAATAAATGTTACACTCACACAGACATTCTACCAGACAATTTACAATGTATACTTAGACAAAAAGTGTGTATTTGAACTAAACAATGAATTATCAAAGGAGTCCCTTGCATGCTGTGATGCCTGGGTTGTCTGCAGCAGGCATCATCTTCTCCAATCTGGGTCATCTATAGTCATGTACCAAGGACATATTCAGATAATGAGGAAAAACAACATAGACAGTGTGAGCATCGCCATACTGAGACCGGCTTCCCAGCCAGAGATAAACTAAGATCCTTACCAGGCCGGGAGGCCAGTGTGACAGAAGGACAGGGTAAGACAATGTATTGGAATCATTGTCTCCCCTGACACGCTAGATGGCCGCCCCCCTGGGTTACATTATCACTACGGATACCCACAGGGCATAATGGGAGCTGTAGTTCTTTGGGTCAGCCATCTTGGGTTCTGTGGGTGCTGCCAAGGGGCACTGAAGGGACTAAAGAGCCGTACTTTGTGGGGCTTCAGGCAAACCCAGAAGTATTCCCAAACCACAGTCTCGGTCACCGGAATTACTCCCAGGTTTTATATAAATGGAGCAGCCTGCTTCAGTATTCGGGGCCAGAGTCAAGAGGAGGAAGACAAAGCTCACCTGGAGGAGCTCAGGAAAGACGAAAAGATTGTTGCAAGTTTGATTTAATTTTGTGAGTCTTGGAAACGTGTTTGTGTAAGACCTCTTTGTTCTCACTGGAACTTGTGTCTGTGTCATTGTGTCAGGAGTTTGGGGGGCTCCAATGCCCCTGGTGGTCACAACAGAAATATGACAACATACTTAATTAGTAACAGTAGAGCGATTAAACAGCTTTAGATAATATTCAAAATAGTTTATATGGTAATTGATGATTGAATTTGTGAATAACATAATTACAGGAATATGAATTAAAAAAATAAGCAAAATGTTTGATCTTTACATATAGCTAGTTTTGACAATCTGGAATCATCAATATAGACCCCAGAGTGCAAAAAAAATAAATTACAAGAAACCAATTACCATAATGTAATTTTACAATTCAAATATGAAAAAAGCAAAGTGATAAGGCTATTTTATATACTCTGTATAGAAAACAATTGAGCCTTCAACAAAGTAAAAGCAACTTCTATATGAAGAGTCCGTCAGAAAGTAAGACAATGAGAAAGGCTGAGTAGGTAAATTGTATTAAAAACCTCTATGGAGAAAATATTATGAATTAACAAAAAATAATCAAGATTAACAAGGACATACATCTTATATAAAGGTGTAGATTCATTATCACAACATTTCATCTCTAATAAGTAAAAGCCAGAGTGCCAGTGTATCAGAGGACCCATTAATACGCACCCATATGAAAACCAATTTGAAATCGTTCAACAGTCTCACACGCATATCTTTGGGGATGTAAGAGAAAAATGGGATTCCCCAGAGAAAGTGCCATGAGGAGAATGTGCAGATTCGATACCAACAACAAACCCAGGACACAGGATCCATGAAGATGGGAGCTTTAACTACTGCAAAACCCAAGAGGCTAACCATAAAATATAATTATAATTTAGAAACAGAAGTTAAAGGTTATTTCTACACTGAAAAGTAGTAAAGAAGGTATATCTGATACACAACATATCAGATGTTTAGCATTTGCCAGTGCATCATGAGATGATGAAAGCCACACAGCCACAGCATTGTGTTTCTATTCTTCTTTTCTATATTTTTAGAACAGGAAACACATTTCTATTTTTACTTTTGATAAAGCATGCTCACTTAACTAATTTCATAGAATTATATTGTGCAACTGCTCTTCTCTATAAGAATATACTGTAGTTTGATTTCATTAACTCAGGTATATACGTTGTATTCATTTTAGTAAGTTTAATCCTACATGACCTCACCTTAAATATAGATAGTCTGACATAAACCTCTAAAATCACATCAAGGTGGTGATTGCAAAAATATACAGTATTTGCTTCTCTGTGTCCTAAATAATATCTGCTAATTGTTTCATTATTGTTAACCTTCTTTTTTAGTTTCTTTTGTTATTTTAGTTATGTCCCTTTTGTCTTCTGTTAATTATGTTAAACGTCAGTGTGTTTGGTGATGGTGGTTGAGGACTGATAATTAGATTACAGACCACCGGTGTGTTCACTAGCCTCACTTAACAACTGGGGACTCTTTAAGGTTCTTACAGCCACTATGTTGTCTCAGTGTTGCATTTGTCTTCTCCCTTCTGCTATTTGTTTTTTGTTTTATGTTATAAATAGAGTTCTTTGTGATCCATTTTGCAACATTAATGCTATGCTTTTCTGGTCCTTTTCATCTCATTATTGGTTTTGAAGAACACCAGAACTATTGGTGATAATGTTTTTGAATGAAGAATCTATTTAATGTAATTAAAATATTTTAATATCTTTTTTGCTGCCATTTTGTTTTTTACAGGCAAAGCTATTTTGCAGAGTGTCTGCTACAACATTGCTAGAAAAATAGATCTGAAGAGCATTGCACTGGACTTTGCCTATTAACTCCTGGCAAAAGATGTGTGGGTACAACATTTGAGTTCAGTTTAGGGTTTTGCGTTTGGAATTTTTCATTGTATATTTTGATTATCCAGTTTTCATTTTTGTGTATTTTTATTTTACTTTGTTCATCCCCTGATTCATTTCTGCCACTTCTTTTTGTAGAATGGATATTTGGTTTTAAAAATGAGTAGGTAGGTTTTGCCAATGCTATGGCCTAGTTGAACTGCTAACCTCTTTTTAGCATTTAAAAGATATTTTCTTTTTGTATTTTGTGATCTCTGACTATTTTGTTTAGAAATGTTTAGGATTTTGCATTTGAATTTTGTTAGATTCTTATTAGTAGTTTTTGCTTTCTTTTTTTGAATTTTTGGAATTTAGTATTCCTTTTGATTCTTTTTATGTTTTGGGATTATGATCTTTTCCTTTGACCTTCTGGAGTTTTTGTTTTGTACTGTTCTTCATTTTTGATGTTTCCTTTTTCATATTTTAAGACTTGTTTTTGTATTTTAAAATTGAGAATTGTTTCCTTTTGAATTTCTTCTTTGTTTGTTAAAGTCCATTCATCCATCTATTATCCAACCTGCTATATCCTAACTACAGGGTCATGGGGGTCTGCTGGAGCCAATCCCAGCCAACACAGGGCTCAAGGAAGGAAACAAACCCTGGGCAGGGCGGCAGTTGTTAGAGTCTTAAATTAAATAATTTACAGCCTCATTATAGCCTGAGTTTTTGATGGTGTTTTCTGTCAACTACTGCGACAAAACAGACTCCCAACAATCCTATACTGGATTCTGCAGGTTTGAGTATGTTAGTTTATTTTACTTACAGCCCCATCCATCCATTTTCTAAACATGCATATCCAGAGCAGGGTTATGAGAAAGCTGTAGCTGATCCCAGGAAGCATCTGGAGCATGGTAGGACCACGCCCCAGTGAACACACACACTGTACATTGTTTAAAATAATGGTTCTTTAATGGCACTTTATGGTTCTTTACTGGGTTGTGTGGTTCCTGGTAGAACTGTTGCTTGAAAAAGAACCGTTTCATTCTGGGAAAAGTTTTTTGCATATGAAGGTGGTTCTTTGTGCTTTAAAAAAAATCCTAATACGTTATAAAAAAAAATCATGAAATTTTTAATTTATTGTAGGTTACCTTGCAGAACGCTAACAGATTAAGAAAACCTGGACTTGGCCTATGTTGTTATATACAGCAAGAGTCCTTTTAAAATCATTTTCGATTAGTATTTCACTTATGGTTGTTCACTGTGTTGCTTATCTAAAGACCCTTCATGTGGATGAGTCTTTTGGAAGCTCACAATCACTTCTGAATAGCATCGCTCTGAAGAATCAGTCTGTCACCTTTTATTTTCAATATTGTAGAACCAATTTAGAATCACCAATCCATCTAGCATGTCTATAAGCCAGAACACCCAGAGGAATCCACACGGACACTGGGAGAACATGCAAACTCCATGCATGGAGCACTCAGGATATGAACCGCAGTCTCCTTGTTCAAGGTAGCAGTACTACCATTGTGCCAACATGCTGGAAGTGTACTGCGGTTGTTATTTTTAAATTTAAATTCCTTTTTTTATATCTTTTGCATTCATTTTTAATTATTTAATTACTAGCTGCGTAAGCCCAGGGTCCTAGAAAATAATCATCAGAAAATAAACTGAAATGTAGAGATGTCAGGTAATTGAAAGGAACTACTCTGGGCATCTCTCTCCTAGGAGGATTTGTTTTGCCGACGTGCTCGCATCGCTTGTGCATTAGCGACTAAGCGACTTTGTCTTTCTTGATATTTTATGTTTTTAATTTTTTTTTCTTCAGTTTTGTTGTTGGGTTCCTTTGTGGGTATGCTTGTGATGCCACTTCTCATGTGTTTTGTAGGTGGATTCCCAAGAATTGGGATCACCTGTCAATCTCCATTGAGGGACTGTTACCAACCCCATTAAGGCTCATGGGAATTGTAGTCAATCGGCAATACATTTGTATGCACTTGGTGGTTGGTGAATGTTTCTCTTTTGTTTTTTTTGTTTATTTCTACTGGACTTTTTGACATTCTTGCTCTGTTTTTTGAACTTTTTGGATTGTGTATTGGGACTCTGTGTGAGACTGGATTGCCTTTTTTAAGACCGCTCCTTTTGCATCTTTCTTTTGTTACAGAGTATTTTTGAAAAATAAAACATTTACTACAAAGATTATTTGTTTGCCCTTTATCGTCTACAAGGCAAGAGTTTGTGATCATCTCTTCTCTAGTTGGGCCTACTTGATATAATTTGGAAATTTAAGAATATCTTTTTTTTAACATTGATTTGGAAATATATTTTTTCCCTTGTGTGTCTTGATTTATTTATTTATAAAGCACTTTAAAAACAACATCAAGGCTGACCAACATGCTGTACAATAAAACTCAACATATCAGACACACAATAACCATAGGGTAAAAGAAATATAAACACTGTTGAGGATGCCAAGGGCCACGACCCGGCCGGGACGCCTTGATAGGACCGGAAGTGGCCGTGTGCCCATCTGGGATCACGTGGGGGCCGCCTTCCTGGTTGCTTTGGGGGCCACAGGTTCAGGGCATGGAAGCCCCACCCTGTAGGGGCCCGTGGTCACCGCCAGGAGGCGCCCCAATGCCTTGGGGACTTGTGACCTGGTGTTGCGGAAGTGCTGAGGGGAAGATATAAGAGGACACCCGGAGAGCTGCTGGGAGAACAGCCAGGACGCTGGGGCTTGACCAAGAGGGGAATGCCGGGAACCACCTGGAGCTCATCCGGGAGGACATAAAAGGGGCTGTCTCCCTTCATTCAGGGCTGGAGTCGGGTGGAAGAAGGACAAGGCACGAGAGGTGTATGGAGGCGGCCCGAAGAAAGGCATTGTGAGGCCTGGACTGTGTGTTGGGGTTTGGACTGGGTCTGAGTGACCATTATTATTGTAAATAGTGTAAATAATAAATGTGTGGTGGTGATTAAGAACATGTCCGCCTGTCTGTGTCCGGGTCGGCTCCACAACACATAAGAGCTGAAGAAATGCATAATAAAAAGTATACAGATAGTCAACATATCATACTGGGTTAAAGGCCAGGGAGTAAAAGGGTGTTTTTAAATAGGATTTAAAGACAACAAGTGAAGGAGCCTGCCTAACGTGCAATGGCAAATTGTTCCAGAGTTTTGGAGCTGCAACTGAAAAAGCTCGATCCCTTCTGGGCAGACCATAGGAGATTCTGGTCTGCATTTGTGACCATTTTGGAGGTCCCACACCACTTTTTTTGACATTGTTTGTGTCAATCACAACAGCAGTACTGTATCTAGTAGGTCATTCACTATATGTCTAAAACTTTCCACAAAAAGCAGTTATATTCTTGTATTAATTTTATTATGGATTTCATTAATAAAGTAACTTGAGTAAAGCGAGAAACAAACATTTTATACCTCATGTGAGATGGCATACATCCTTCATGTCTGGTGACTGTAATGGAAACTTTCCTATTTACCCCTCAAAAACAGTTATGTAAGAAGTGAAGGAAATAAGAAATAAGCAATGAAGTGCATATGCTAACTTTTACTATCATTTTAGAGGCTAACCTCAACCCTAAGGTAAGTAATTAACATTTTGTGCAGTCTGCATGCACATGTTGATTTGTTTTGCCTGATTAAATCTGAAGTGATTAAGAACAGTTTTGCAGTAAATCTTGCCTTCCAGTATTCTGAAATAAGGCCACTTTTTAAAATTATTCTACCATTTAAAGCACATATTTAAATAAAAACTTTTAAACATGTAAAACATTTTAAAATTAACATGAACTAAATGTAAGTTAAGATTTTTTTATTTGTAAATATGAAAACATAGTTTTGTAAAGGTTACAGTTTCATAAAAAATGAAACACTTGTTTGTTAAAAACATCTTAGAAAAACAAACAAATCCTAATAATAAAAAGCATGTGTGTCTTAACTTTGGCCAGCCTTAATTTCCATAATTAGCAACTCGAGTACACCTGCTGAATAGCCTTAGAAAAGGCAGACTTTTGAAACACTGGCTTCATTTCCATTTCTGAGGAATTCTGCTGGTTTTATGTTAAATGAGGTGTGTAACTCAGCTATTATGTTTTTTCACAATATGTTCTTCTTAATTAAGAGCCAGAAAATTGTAGCTGAACATTTGTGCACATTTGATTTTGTACACAGATGTGTACATTTGCAAGAATAATGATCAGTTTCTTCAGATCAAGTTATTTACTCTTTGTTGATTTGTTCAGACTTTTGTTAACCATTTAAACAAAGATGATTTTTCATTTTCATTTTACAGGGGAAGTTCAAGAAGAGGAAACTCCAAAATTAGTCTCAATTAAACAACATTTTTGTTTCTAATTAAAACTGCTGAAAAATGTCTTACCTTTAGGTCTTGTTTTAAGGAATTCTTTTTCCATCGGCATTACTATTGTAATTTGGAGTCATAAAAATTGCTAAAAAAAAGGTGTGAGACCTACAAAATAAACAACAAAGCCGGCAAGGACCTTAATTGTCTGCCCAGAAAAGACTCACCCCGGCCTGCCAGTCCCTCCACCATGACTGGAAGGCCCCGGTCTAGAAGGGCCTATAAATTGGAAGCTGACTTTTTAAAAAATGTAATGACATCTCAAATCTCACAAAAAACTGTAATCTTTATAAATGATGAGTTTATCAGTAAAAATTGGGAAACTGTAACAGAGCAAAAGGATTTGCCTAAAAGGCAATCCAAGGCAAGGAAAGTCCTAATACTCAATCTAAAGAACAGAGCCCAGAAACAATATAATTGCAATAATCAAGAAATCCAAAGAAAGCTGCAATACTTATGATAAACTTTTTACAATACTCAATTAAGTACTGCTTAGTTTCGCTTCTGAGGTGAGAATACAGTAGAGTCTTGCTTATCTGACATAAACGGGCAGGCAGAACGTCAGATAATGGAAAGTATTACGAAAAAGCCTATTAAACGTCAAACTATGTTATAATTTTACACATTAGGAACCTAATGCAGTGGCTCAGTTCACGATCTTCTCTGAACATGTACAAATCGGGTTATGACCTAAAAGTAGGCCAAACTTTTCCCTCTGTTCAGGACCACACACTCGGTATAGGAACAAGCCAATGATTTCCACACATGTTCAGTCTCTCCCTGTGCAGGGAGAGAGAGCAAGAGAAACAGACACATGCATGCGCGAGAAAGACACACACGCACACACACACACGCGCAAGACACCCGCACACACACGCACACACACACACACACACGCGAGAGACACACGCACACTCACACACACACACACACACAAGCGTGCAAAGGAGACACATGCACACACACACACAAGCGCGTGAGGGAGACACACACACGCCACATAGGGCTGGCCACATAATCCACTGTAATCATGTTTTACAACAAAACAACTGAAAAATTTAACTGAAAAAATTATCTTAGCAACAAAAAATAGACAAAGCTCACGCTCGCAATTTGCAGTTCTTGTTGCCGATTGATGCGTTTTATTTTTGGGTTTTTTTTGCCGTGTTGTTGGATAAGCGAGGGTTGTATAAGCGAGACTCTACTGTATATAGCCAGAAGGAGGACCCACCTCCAGGGGCTCAACCCACAAAGTACATGATAGAGAAGCATGTTTAAAGTGATAAAACACAAACATCAAAGTGAAACTTATAGAAATAACATAAAATATGTGATATGGTATCTCAAAATTAGCAAAAACAACAAAAAACAAAATAACTACAAGTAAGAGAGAAACAAAAATCCCTGTCTGTAACAGTTTTTATCACAACTTATACCTATGGTATCATTCTGTTTGACTGTTCTGTCAGGCAGTGCTTTGGAACTGGAGGTACTCCTGCGTCCAAGATAAAAGAAGACACCTCGCCTACCTTGGGGAGTCAGCATCGGGAGGCAGAGAAAGAAGTTCTTCAGTGGAGTGGAAGGAGAAAAAAGAATTGTTAATTATCTGTGGTTGTAGTACTTTGGCTGTGTTACCCTGTTATTAAAGGTACTGTGATTTATTAAAAGGACTGTATTTGAACCTGTGACTGTGTTCAGTATGATTGTGTCTGGAGTTTGGGATTTGGTGGTGTCCCCTGCTAGTTACAGGGGTTAGTGGGGATTTTAGGAGCAACTGAATGTTGACAGGGTGCTCTTATATTTTTCCTTTCTTTGAGATACAACGTTTCTGCCAAGCTTCACATTAATTAAAAAAAGTCATATCTCACTAACAAAAATGTTACATTTAAATGCACAATAGGTATGAAACTTGAAAGTAAACTTTATAAGAAGGACTTTGAAGGTATAGTGGACTTGTCACTATTAACTTTCAGACAGCATACAGAAGCCATCAAGAAGGCTAACAGAATGTTAGGTTTCAGCACAATATTTACAGTACAAGACAAAACTAGGCTGATTCCAGGACTGAGAGGTATGAGTTATTAAGATTGGAGAGTTTAGGTAAAGGGAGATGAGGAGATGAGGTTATGGAAGCATTTCAAAATTTCAAGGGAATTATTATAGTGGATCCCTGAAGTTATTTTGAATTCTTCAAGATAACAGGAGGACACCATTGAAAACCTATACACTTCTAAAACAAATATGAAGAATTATTTGTTGACATCAGGAACCATAAACACATGGAATAAATGGCCAAACAGTGTTGTAGATAGTAGGAATTTAAGGACCTTCAAATCTCTGTGAATATTTTGGAGCATTTAGGTGAATAGGTTTGGCGAGTCAGTTGGGATGAATGGCCTGTTCTCATTAAAATTACAGTATTCTAATGTTCTGTTATTGGTTAATAAATCATTGGGTAACATGTACACTACAGTCAACTCTAGTTTAGCAATAAAAATATATAAAAATATAATCCCACGTGTATTTTAAGCAACTAGAAGTGAAGTCTGGAAAAAGTGAAGGTGCTCTTATAAGCAAGGGTTAGTGTTACTGTTTCTCAGATCCATTGGTTTGAAACATACACCTTGACATTATTCAAGTGGAATTCAAATATTCTCTCCATGTCTGAGTGGGTTATCTTTTGGGGTATCCAATTTTCCTTTTAGCATGACAATTCCTTACCGTGTTTTTGAGTGGGCAATGGAATGGTACTCTGTCCAGGGCTGTTTCCCATCCTGTGCCAAGTGTTTTTGGGGTAGGTTCTGGACACCTCGTGATTATGAATGAAATGTGTTTGAGAGAGATGATAATGATGGTAATGACTTATGAGTAGAGTTGATTATTTGTCCTTGGACTTAAACCTTAAGATCTAAGGAATGGTGATCAATAAAAAAAAAAAACTGTGAACTTCAAGTAAAGCAGTTTAAGGCATGCAACCAGGCACCAGCCTTGTGTTTTACCTTTGCCCTCAGCTCACATAAAATTGGAATGTCTAATAATTAATGTATCCATATAGGCTTTTTTGTGGTGTACCATGACAAATGTAGTCCTCATTTGTAAATAATGACATTTCATTTGTACTGCTTTTCTTCGAGATCCCTGAGTATACCGTGAGGGCTTGAATTGTTCATTGGTGATACTAATAAGATCCTCACTCTTGTTCCACATCTGGATTATTTCACACTGAAATTCAAGATATTTTGCAATTCTTTGTCTTTCCTTTTTTAATAGGCAGTGGCCACTTGGGACAGATATTTTCTTTGATCATTTTATTGAGTTTTTTTCTATCTGTAGGAATGGGTATGTTTTCAGTGATTACTTTATTTTCTCTGTTATTCTTACTAGTGTTAGAAACCAATATCTCTCTGGTGCTGGTAAACTGTATTTTATTATAGAAATTACAGTAAAGGAAACTTTTTTATGTTTGTATGCAGATTCTCAGGCTTCTGTAGTTCACGTCTAGTAAAGTATGTAACAGTTTTTAATTATATCTGAAAGATTTGCACATATATCTTTAGCAATTTGTTGCTAGTTTAAACTTCCTTATGCACAGTCCATTTTCTTGTGCAGCCATTTTCTTAGTTGAGCTCATCAAAGCCATCCATGAGTCAGAACTTGCTCCACATGGAATTAGAAAAAGGGATTCATGTATTTCCTCTATTTTTGTATCCTACTGTAGTCTACTGAATTACCTTATTTTGCATTTAATATTTTGAACTGTTATTGCTGCTTTGCAAACTGTATTTCCTCTAAGAAGAATTCTGTCATGATTCAGACCATACCCTCATCCTGTTTGCCTGAGCTATACAATGTGAAAACAAGAGGGGGCACTTTCATGGCACTCTCTGAACCCAGAGTAATGAGAGAGAATTATTGCCCATTTGTGCCTTCATAAAATGGGTTTTGCTGTCTATTTATATGACATGACTAGCTCACTTACCTCCCTGATCAACCTATTGAAGGTAGGTTGGTCATACTTCACCCATGGGAGAGAAGGATGACATTTAGAAAGACTAGCCAGCATTACTTTAAATTACCTCTGTTCTCAGTCACCCCGCCCCAGTCCAAAAAAACCTATGGAGAGAGCAAAGTCAAAATAGCAAAATACTGTGTTTTTCTCATATATACTATCAACAATACATACCTATATTCAATTACAACAAAATAATATTGTGCACTAATGGTGAACCCATTCTCCATTAACGCACACCCTTTTGTACCATGTTTACATTTTCTCACATATGGAAAGTATACAAACACTAACATTAAGAAAAACATCAGAAGAGAAAATGGAACAGTTAAAACAAGTCTCATGAATTGGAGTGCAAAAGTCCTGTTCTATTGTATTTTCATAAGATAATAGTCTAAATTGGTTGATTTAACACCAGCAAATCAGCACCAGGAAGTAGAAAAAGAAGAAAACAAGTTCAACACACCAGTTAGATCTAACATAGAACAAACTGAGCATTACATGGAAGTCCTGGTGTCTTTTCCAATAGATGTCCATCCATTTCTTTATATCCTCAATGTGGCTATCTCAGATAATGTATGTCCTTCAGTTAAGTTTACCTTCATCTTCTTTTTTTATCACCAATAGCTGCATTCTTTTTTGCTTCTCTCTTTTTTCCTCTATCCCTTTCAATGTTCCCAATATTCCCAATGGAATTCTGTACACATGACTTTCTGCTTCTGTTGTTAAAGTATCCAGAAGTGTCTGAAAAGTCCCGTCCAGCAACAATTATTTATATAGTACATTTTCATACAAATGATGTAGCTCAAAGTGCTTTACAGGATGAAGAAAGAGAAAAAATAAAAGCAAGGTCCAATGGCCAGGGAGGACAGAAAAAACAAAAAAAGAGAAAAAAAAAATCAGGGGTTCCAAGGCCACGAGACCACCCATCCCCCTCTAGGCATTCTACCTAACATAAATGACCTCAATCAGTCCTCATGGTGTTTAGGGTTCACATGGAAGAACTTAATGATGACAGTCATGTGAACTTCTGGCCTTTAATCAATCAATGTACAGACATCACGGTGCTTTGATCAGGTGGTGGTGGCGCAGATCACCACCACAGAACACCAGAGAAAGAACAGCAGAGTAAGTAGGGGTTAGTACAGATTTCGGAGCAACCATGAATGATAATTAAATGCAAATACAGAGTATCAGGATTAAACTAAAATGAAGCTACTAGAAAGCCATGTTAAAGTAATGTGTTTTTATCAGTTTTTAAAAGTGCACCACTGTATTAGCCTGGCGAATTTCTATCAGTAAGCTATTCCAGATTTTAGGTGCGTAACAGCAGAAGGCTGCCTCACCACTTCTTTTAAGTTTAGCTGTTGGAATAATAAGCAGACACTCATTTGAAGATCTAAGGTTACGATTTGGAGTGTAAAGTGAAAGACCTACCATAAGCAGTATTTTAAAGTCAATTCTAAATTATACAGGTAACCAGTGTAGTGACATCAAAACTGGAGAGATGTGCTCAGATTTTCTTTCCCTAGTTAAGATTCTAGCAGCTTCATTCTGCACTAGTTGCAATCAATTGATGTCTTTTTTTTGGGTAGTCCTGAGAGGAGTGTGTTACAGTAATCTAGCTGACTGAAAACAAAAGTGTCAATTTCTCAGCATCTTACAATGTTATAAGAGGTCTAATTTTTGTCATATTTCTTAGGTTAAAAAATGCTGCCCTTGTAATCTGATTAATATGTGATTTAAAATTCAGGTCAGAGTCAATAGTTACCCCCAAATTCTTTACCTCCATCTTGACTTTTAATCCTAATGGATTAAGTTTGTTTCTAATACCCTTATTATTTTTGCCAATCACTAAAATTTCTGTTTTCTCCTTGTTTTCTCATCCATTCAGAAACACGAGTAAGACATTGTGTCAGTGAAGCAAGTCTGGGTCATCAGGCGCTATTGATAAATAAAGTTGTGTGTTGTTGGTATAGCTGTGGTAGCTCATGTTATGCCCCGAGATAATCTGACCTAACGGAAGCATGTAAATCGAAAAGAGCAGCGGACCCAGGATAGAGCCTTGTGGAACACCATATAGAATATCATGTGTCTTTGAAGTATAATTACCACAACTAACAAAGAATTTTCTATCTGCCAGGTAGGACTCAAACCAATTTAAGACACTGCCAGAGAAGCCCACCCATTGACTAAGGCGATTTCTAAGAATATTGTGATCAATGGTATCAAATGCGGCACTCGGATCTAAGAGGATGAGAACAGATAAATGGCCTCTGTCTGCATTTACCCGCAAGTCATTTACTACTTTAACGAGTGCAGTTTCTGTACTGTGATTTGTTCTGAAACCCGACTGAAACCTGTCAAGAATAGCATGTTTATTGAGCTGGTCATTAAGCTGCATAATGTGTGCCTTCTGTAGGATTTTACTTAAGAAAGGCAGGTTAGAAATAGGTCTAAAATTTTCAAAAGCAGGGGAGTCGAGATTATTTTTCTTGAGCAGGGATTTAACTACAGACGTTTTAAGACAGTCTGGGAAGACCACCATATCTAATGATGAATTTACTATGTCAAGAATACTATCGATTAGCACGCTGGATACTTCTTTGAAAAAACTTGTTGGTATTGGGTCAGTGACACAGGTGGATGGTCTCAGTTGAGAAATTATTTTATATAAATCAAGTAAATCTATCCTGGTGAAAGAATTTAATTTGTTTAAAATGGAGTACCGGGGTTTAAGAGGATCAGTATTGGGGACATGTACTGTATTACTTCTAATATCATTCATTTTTTGATTAAAAAATACAGCAAAAGCCTCACAAGTTTCACTGGATGTTTTTTAGAGGGATTCCATTAAATGACCCAGCAGGGTCCTCAAAACCTAGCCATGGCCTCTAGTGCCCATATAGAATTCTACAAACCAATTACTCTTTTTAAGTTCCCATGTATTTAAGGAATTCCAATAGTATAACAAATGTAAATCTGTTTGCGTAGTCAATATTTGTCTAAACAAGCTCAGCCCAGTGTAAGAGTGTAAGGTTGCAAGGGGTCTGGAGCATATTGCCAGCTATTTTGAATCCCTGGTCAATTTGTTAAAGGACCCAAACCCAGACATGAGTAATGCAAACAAAAAGCACAGAAATAATGGTGTGTTGTTTTTAGCAAATATACTGTAAATATAGTGAATGCCTTAAAGGATGAACTGGCATCCTGACTGAGGATGGAGGGTGATATCTCACCTGGCCAGGAGGCCATAATGGAAGATCAGCATAGATGGAGGCACAACTTGGCCAGGATGGTTCTGGTTTTGGTATCACTTTAGATTACCATGACCTCCCCACATATGTACTTATAAAAACTGTACAATTACAACTGAGTACTTAATTATAGTGTTACATTGTATGACAAAGCAAGTACAAGGTAATAACACATAGTTACCCTGTAATTATACAGGGAATTACAAGGTAAGTACAGCAAAATTATAGACACCTAATCTAAAGTGCTACCCTTATTTCTTATCCCAGTTGTGGTCAAGAAGTAATGGAAGAACTGGGGAAAGCTATTTATTAGCAACAGCTTATTTCTCAGTAAGATAGTTGGCAGTGCTCCTAAGGCCTGTCTGTTGACACCAGCAGGTTTGCACAGAACTTGTAGCCATGGAGGATAGCCCTGTTGGGGTCCTTGGGTGCAGCCTGAGGGTGCTGCATGGAGAAGGTTTTCTTGTTTTGTGTGGAGCTTCTTGATGACCTGGAAGTGCTTCTGCCATGCAAAGCCATACCTTTGGAAGTAGTCCACATAGTAAGAGCTGTTCTCCTTCACTCAATAAGTCACAGTCCAGAGGAAGAGGACAACATTTGCCAAGGAGGAATGGAAGGAGACGGAAAGAGCACTCATTATATTATACTGTGCTGGACTGACTAAACAAGCCTATTAAGGTATTGTTCCAAAATAAAAACATGGGATATATATACAGTCACTAGACACTTTATTAGGTACACCTTGCTAGTACAGGGTTGGACCCCTTTTTTGCCTTCTGAACTGCTGTAATTTTTTATGACATAGATTCAGCAAGGTGCTGGAAACATTCCTCAGGGATTTTGGTCTATATTACAATGATAACCTCATGCAGTTGCTGCAGATTTTTAGGCTGCACATCCATGATGCATTAAATTCACCAAATCCCAAAGGTGCACTACTGGATTGAGATCTGTGTAACTGTGGAGGCTATTTGAGTACAGTGAACTCATTGTCATGTTCAAGAAACCAGTCTGAGATGATCTGAGCTTTGTGACAGGGCATGTTATCCTGCTGGAAGTAGCCATCAGAAGATGGGTACTCTGCAGTCATAAAGGGATGGACACGGTCAGCAACTATACTCAGGTAGGCCGTGGCATTTAAATTGGTACTAAGGGGCCCAAAGTGTGCCAAGAAAATATACCCCACACCATTACACCACCACTGCCAGCATGAACCATTGATAAAAAGCAGAATGGATCCATGCTTTCACGTTGTTGACAACAAATTCTGGCCCTACCATGTTGAGCAGAAATTGAGATTTATCAGACCAGGCAACACTTTTTCAATCTTCTGCTGTTCTTTCTCAATGTTCAATGTGTTGTGCATTCAGAGGTGCTCTTCTGTTCCCTAATTTTAATTATTTATTCTATCTTTTTTCTCTTTCTTCATCATGTAAAACACTTTGATCTACATTGTTTCTATGAAAATGTGCTATATAAATAAATGTTGTTGTTCTGCAAACCTCGATTGTAACAAGTGGTTATTTGCTTTACTGTTGTCTTTCTATCACCTCAAACCAGTCTGGCCATTCTCCTCTGACCTCTGGCATTAACAAGACATTTTCACCCAGAGAACTGCCGCTCACTCATATTTTTCCTTTTATGGACCATTTTCTGTAAAACCTAGAGATAGTTGTTCATGAAAATCCCAGTAGATCAGCATTTTCTAAATAAATCAGTCCAGCCAATCTGGCACGACCAAACACATAAATCACCTTTCTTACCCATTCTGATGCTCAGTTTGAACTTCAGCAGGTCGTCTTGACAATGTCTACATGCTTAAATGCATTGAGTTGCTGCCATGTGATTGGCTGATTAGACATTTGTGTTAACAAGCAGTTGAGTAGGTGGGTATATATATGCTAACAATAACACACCACAACAGATGACGCTTTATTGCCACACATCAGCTATTTGGAGTTACTCAATTTGACATTGAGCTTGACTATAAAATTCTTTTATTATATGGTCATTATTAATAATATCCAAATGTCTGTCAAGGTGGAAATGCAACATAAATGCGCATTATTTGTTTAATATAAAACAGATTCATCCCTACGGATTACATGATATCAGAATTATTAATATGCTCCTAACAGATGACAAAATAATGTGCCCAAGGATGTAAGTAAAATACTAACAAATACAGTCCATATTGTAGAAGTCCATCTTGAGAAAACATACTAAATACTAATTAATCTTGATTATGCATGCAACTGTTTTGTCCAAGCTGTTTTATTTTAATATAATCCAGACATGCAAATGTTCACTACACAAACACCAGACTCAGAAATGTAAAAATTCCAATAGACGAATATAGAAAAACATTCAATGTACAGTATGTATGCTGTTATGCTGTAACATATGAGCGTTCAGGTGTTTACTATGCTTTGGGCAGAAGCTCCTGTTTCTGTAGCCAAGTTGGGAACAGGCTTATTCAAATGGACAGATTGGAAGCTGTAAATGAGATTACTTAAGGGGGAAATTAAGAGTAGCGTCAGTAAACTTTGCAAAGGTATTGAAGCCAATAAAAAAATAAACTGTGCATTAATTCCACATTGAAAACCAAAGTCGGAGTCAAAAAAGGCTAGCCAAGGAGTCCTGTCCCTAAGAATTATTGCTATTTCTATGCCTATCCAAAGTTTGGATGTTATATAAAGCACTCCATAATCTTATATAACATCAATGTAAAGGGTCTTTCATAATATTTAATGACATTGGCCCAAACCAATGAGCAGCAACACATATTGTCATCAAACACAATATTCTCATGGTGATATAATCAAAGACTACAACTGCTTTCTCCATTAGAAACAAAAAACAAAACTGCAAAATGGTGCAGCAATAATGTCATTAAAATAATGACAAAAACACCAGCAGTATAGTAAAAATTTTAGAATCTTTAAGTTTCCAAATGTGTTCACTCAACTTCGAAGCTGTTGCATTCAGTTTGTTATGTGCATGTGTTCATGTACCTAACAGAAAGGCATTTACTCCCAAGAACAGAAGTGTTTTCTTTGCTGGTTCACTGACAAAAGCTCGATAGACATATGCGCCCCGACAAAACCGCGACGGACAAATGAGCGCCAACAAACCCGCTAACTGGTTTTCGACAAATGCGCGCTGACAAAATCGCCACGACAAAATCGCGAGAGAGGCCAAGAGAGTGGGACGCCCTTGCTGCAATTCTTCCTACATATGCAGGGCGTGATCTTAAGGACTAACTGCGTGCCGTGCTGATGGCATGCTGCATCTCATAATATTGACTTCTAAAATAAACATTGTTATATATGCTTTAAACTAGTAAATCATATTTAATACAACTTTCGCGATTTAGTCGGGGCGATTTTGTCGGCGCGATTTTGATGCCGTGTTTTAATCGGCGCTATTTTGTCGGCGCGCATATGTCTATCGCACAAATGTCGGGTCACATTCTTTGCTTGTTTATTAAATAAATACAGTATATAGAGATAAAAACTTAACCTAAAAAAATAACATGACCTTATATTATCATTTATCAGTCAGTCAGTCAGTAATTATCTAACCCGCTATATCCTAATACAGGGTCATGGGAGTCTGCAGGATCTAATCCCAGCCAACAAAGGGCACAAGGCAGGAACAAATCCCCGGGCAGGCCGCTAGCTCACCGCAGATCATTTATCATGGTTTCTAAATTTTTTAGAACTTCAACATTTACTTTGATAAATAGCATGTAATGTCTTCTTTTTCTTCTTCTTTCGGCTGCTCCCTTTAGGGGTCACCACAGCGGATCATCTTATTGTTGTCCGCATATTGATTTGGCAAAATTTTACACCGGATGCCCTTCCTGACATAACCCTTCCCATTTATCCGGGCTTGGGACCTCCACGAAGAAACACACTGGTTTCCCCTGTGGCTGGGTTAAATAGCTTGCAATGTATCATTATAATAAATTAAATTCTATCTTGATTTAAGATTTTTTTGTTTCTCATTTATTTTATTTGGAGTAAACTGGGTTGGAAAGGCAACAGAATGTTCACAATTAGAAATAACAGAGATTCTCAGTCTTATGAAGGGTCTTTCTGAATATTTCTTTTTAAACCTGGGGAAACACTTACTTACCTGATAACTAACTTTAAAATATTTTTCTAATGTGGGCACTGTACCATACAGTATAAACAAAATATATATGAATAGCCATCCATCCATTATCCAACCCGCTATTTCCTAACTACAGGGTCACGGGGGTCTGCTGGAGCCAATCCCAGCCAACACAGGGAGCAAGGCAGAAAACAAACCCCGGGCAGGGTGCCAGCCCACCCTAGACAGACAGACAGACCCACCGCAGAGCGCACACACACACACACCCTTACACCAAGCACACACTAGGGACAATTTAGAATCGCTAATGCACCTAACCTGCATGTCTTTGGACTGTGGAAGGAAACCGGAGTGCCTGGAAGAAACCCACACAGACACGGGGAGAACATGCAAACTCCATGCAGGGAGGACCTAGGAAGCAAATCCAGGTCTCCTAACAGCAGCACTACCCACTGCGCCACCGTGCCGCCCATATATGAATATATTCCTTGCAAAAGTATGCAGTCCTCTTGAAATGTCATCAAAATTCTCTGGATTTCAAAAGATACATACACAATTACTCCCAATAAGTATTTTCATTAAAAACCTGTTCTAAAAATGTTTTTTTTAAGTAACATAAATAATTTTCCTAAAGTAGGTTTCTAAAAAATACATTTTGGAAAAATGCTGCTTGCATACATATTCAGACACACAACATCAATATTTAGTAGGGCTTCATTTTACTGCAATAGCAGCCTAAAGTCTTTTGGGACAAATCTGAACCAGCTGTGCACGTTGCTCAGGAGTCATTTTGTGTAATTCTTATTGGCAGATTTTCTGCAGTTCATTCGGGTTGGTTGGTTAAAGCAATTCCACAGATTTTCACTGGGGTTGAGATCTGGGCTTAGACTAGGTATAATTGTTACAGTCTCACTTCCAGTATTTCTAGTTCCATCCGTTATTTCCATCACTCTTAACAAGATTCTCTGTCTCTGCAGATGATAAGCCTCCCCGCACTATTATTGTTACAAGACAGACTTTTCATGAGAAGGCAAATAGACTGAGAGATGTTAATGTAAACCAAAAATCACATATAGTGCCAGGCTAAAGTCACAAACTGGGACATCAAAATAGAGAGCATAGGTAACCAGTCCTCAGAGGCAAACAAAAAATTGAAGTAAAAGGTAAAAGAGATTCAAAAATACATAACCAACTTAGCACTTGGTCTTCGTAAAAATAATCTGTCACTAAAGAACTTTATTTCTTTTTGTTATCCAACCAAAGAATGTTTACAAGTGGAATTGAGGATATATTTATACCTGAAGCCCCAGGAGGTTAGATCACATAAGTAAATATATAATTTTTTTATTTTTAATAAATTTGCAAAAATCTCAAGTAAACTTTTTTCACGTTGTCATTATGGGGTGTTGTGTGTAGAATTCTGAGGAAAAAAATGAATTTAATCCATTTTGGAATAAGGCTGTAACATAACAAAATGTGGAAAAAATTGATGCGCTGTGAATACTTCCCGGATGCACTGTAAATAAATAACTTCCAAACATAAAAAATGAAATTACAAACAGATAGAAACTTACATAAATAAATAACAATATTAAATATAACCACAAAAAAGCTGAAAAAAAACAAGTAGTTATAACAATTATGCTACCACTACCATACTTCACTGTAGAGATGGTGGTTTTGATGAACGAGCAGTGTTGGGTCAGCGCCATACATAGCAATTTGAATTTTGGCCCAAAAGCTTTGTTTTCATTTAATCTGATCACAAAACCTTTCCCAGATCATAGCTGGGTCCCTCCTATGCAATTTGGCATTGTTCTGAGTAATACATTCTTTCTTGCATCTCCTCCCAAATAGGCCACTGTTACAGAGAGCTCTTGATATTGTGGACTCACAAATATCCATGTTCAGCAAATTGACTTCTGTAGTTTCTTCAAAGTGATGGCTGTCATCTTTGAGCATTATTGGACTTCATCATCTAGAGTAATACTTCATTCTGCCAAATGCTGTAGGTATCCATTGGTAATTTACTTTCACTACTTTGTAGGTTGTAAAATCCTGTGTTTAAAGGAAGTCTGATTCTGATCTGTCAACTGGGTCCAAATGAAATGAGAAATTGAGAAAAAAAAGTAATTCATATGTATTCACTGATTTTTTTTCTGCCAAATTTGCTATTCATTGCATGTATCTTTATTGTATGGCATATGTGGCATTTGTTCAAAATACTAAAACATCTATCCCATTTTCAATGTAGGATTATTGCAAGTCAGAGTGTATTATGACAGGAATAGGCATGAGGTAGGAAGCATCCCTTTACAGTTCGTCAATGCAATGCAACATATTGCAAAAAATACCTAGTGCCATATTGGATGAACTCACATCCCAACAAGGATGAAGGGAGATGTTAAGGGAAGAATATGGATGGACTGACGTCCTGTTCGAATTGGCTGCTAGTACCTTTCCTGGAATTAAGGCCTTGTCGAAAGGACAAAAGATGTCTGCTTCTTGGTATCATGTATTTCCTTGGTATGCACAATGGCATCATCCTACTAGTGGAACTTTCATATGTACACATACACGGCATATTGAAAATTTTAGTCCTGATGTGTAGTCCTTTTGGGATTATTGGGTGCTGCCGGAGAACCACAAGAAAGCACTGTATTTTCTTTTGAGGGCTTCTGCCTGACCTAGAAGTGCTCCTAAAATGCAATGCTAGGGAGTCTGAACTAATACAGCATAAAAGAAGCTGTTTATCCTGCATGAGGGAGTCAGACTTGGGAGGCAGGGGACAACACTCCCTAGGGTGTAGAAAAGAGACAGAAAGGAGCTTGGTATTGTAATCTGTTATCTGGTATGATGAGATCACCTGTCAAGGTATGGGTATGAAATAAAACAATTTTATTTAAAACTTAGAACTGTTTCTGTGTCAGTTCCGTCTGAAGGTTGGGGATCTCTGATGCCCCCTAGTGTTCACACCATCTACAAATTGTAAGAACTCCACTTGACCCATAAAAGGCTGCATCCTGGAAGTGTCACAAACAGTCTTATGATAAGAACAATATATTTCTTGTTCACTTACATATAACTGTTTAGGGTTTTTTTCCAAATGTCAGAGACTAACCTAAACAGCATAAAGACTTGTATGTGTGAATATAAAAGGTGTCAATTAAAATGTTACATGCTCTGGTTGTCTGATGGAATGATGGGTCAAAATGCAAAATAAATGTTGGGGTGCCAACCCGGGTTTCTGCATTTATTTGAGAACAAAAATTAAACAAAAATATTGTCCTCTGACATTCTAATGAATAAAGGCACTGTCTATCAAGACTTCTTTCGGGTGCTTTTTCAGTTAATGAAAAATTTCTGTTTCCAGCCAGCTGGGCTTTTAAGGTCCTGGGACTGTAAGGAGAGGAGTCAGTTGCCCACACTTGGCGGTTTCTCAGCATTGTGGAGGCAAACGAAGATGACACAGTTAGCAGTACAGCAGTAATATTACCTACTTTGGAGGAACTTGGATAGTGACATACTAAAGTGCATGCATGTCAAAGCCAAAAAATGTTTTTAGGGTTCCTATCCGGGTGGTTCATCATGTGGTGAGTGTGGTAAAGTGCTGTCATCAGCTCATGCTCCCAATCTCATCCTCCTCCTAAGTAAACTTAATGATAAGCACTGAGATAAATACATTTAGAAAGTACCATTACATTCAGTATATTAGCAGATCCCTTTATTAATGTTATATTCACTAGTAATTTTGTTCTTCCGGCAAGCAAAAGGTCAGGTATTAAAAAGACAAGTGTACAAAGATATAAAGCAGAGGGTGGCATGGCATTACACAAATGTCAGTTTTAAGACTGGGGCACTAATATTCATACAATATTTGCAGGCTATGGAAAGAATCAGAAAACAGCAAAGCAGCAGCTGCTTGGCCAGCCACGGAAATAGAATCTTGTTTAAATGCCTCATTTTATGCTTTGGTCTGCACTTTATTCATCAATAACAACTGACAATTTACTAGTAAAATAGTAGCGCCTAAATTGCTCTAAATATGGAATCATTGTACATTTTACGGCAGGAGCATTACTCTCAGTTGCTCAAGTGCTTGATATTCACACATTTCATATTTGTTTAAGCTACATTGTATTAAGTTTGTAATGGTAGGTATTCAAATCTATAAGACCTTACAATGAAAAAACATTTGCACCTTTTGAGCAACTATGTTTTAAAATGAAGCAATTAATTTCAGCAATATCCTACTTTTTATGTTTAAGTTAGGAACATAGTTAAAAGAAACATGCCAAATTCTCTAACCTTCAGTCGACATATAAACTTAAATCTACAATAGACTAACCAATAATGATGTAGATATCAGAGGTATTTCTGTAATCTATCAGCTAATTTTAAGGTGCTCACCCCTACACATCCTTACACAATGAGGCAAATAAGACCTTGCAATTAGAATTTCAGATTTTATTCAATCTGTTACAATAAACATTCATCTTGTGCAAAGCATGGTGTATTTCAGTTAAAAATTGCACATAGTACATACTCATCTTGACTAAGCCTAATAAAAATCCATAGCAAGAGTGTCTTAACTGTGAAAGAAGCTATCAAGATCTATGCCTAACTAAATCAGATGTTTAGGACAATGCCCACATTTAGACCATCATAAAGAAAAATATTTGCTTATTTGTCAGACATGGATTTACAGTGACTCCCAATCCTTTAATGACATTATTTGGAAAAACATCAGATGGGATGAAAATATACAACAAAAGTCTATTGTGATACCCTACACTACATTATGCCCATGAATTTTTCTTACTTAGCTGGGAGAATCTTAATCCAACCTTCATAACTCAATGAGAAAGTAATATCTCATATCATCTAAAACTTGAAAAAATTATATTTTCTTTAGAAGGAATGGTCTAAGGTTTTTCAGACTTTAGCCAGAATTCTTCAGTGCTGTTCTAATATGGGTTTGCCCAGGCTCCTGCTTCACATTCTCTATTACATTTTATTTTTCCTTTTGACGTTTCAATATACATTTGGAATTACCTCATAATGGGGCCTTTGTTCTTACAACTAAACTAGGTATCCAAGAGTTGTGGAGTATTTATTTTTTTTAAAACATAAATGTTTGGAATATTGTACTGATTGTGGTCTTGAATGAACTGTCTTTAACTAATTGTAAAGTCATCTATAAGCTCAATGAAACATAAAAATATGATTTGTAGTAATCATTAATTAGCAGAGAGAGTTAAAAAAGAATTCACTTACCCACCAGTAAAAACCAGTAAGGCTTAGAGATGGCAGTGTTTTCCAGTTCGAAGAACAATGTGAGTTGATGATTACTTACAGGGTATTCCTGAAAGCATTTACTATACAGAGTAGAATTAGAATTTGATTAATAAAGGGCAAACA
The DNA here is from genome assembly GCF_016835505.1 of Polypterus senegalus. NCBI lineage: Eukaryota > Metazoa > Chordata > Cladistia > Polypteriformes > Polypteridae > Polypterus > Polypterus senegalus. Next base: position 215,244,151 of record NC_053156.1, read on the forward strand.
ATAATCACATAATCTTCTGTTGAACCCTAAACATTCTGTTTCCATATTCCTTGATTTCACATTAACTGTTGAGCTGTCCCTAATACTTTTGTTCTTGGCATTCTTATGTCAGCAGTTTTTGGGTACTGGTTATGTGTATTGGTGTTCCTGTTATGATCAGGGATGAAAACTTTGCCAAATCTAAACTTTTAATACTTAAATTAATTTGTTACTTTAAACAAGAAAAACAATAATAAATACCTAACAAATAATTCAAATTTCAATTTTTAAACAAAGAAACCAAACCAAAAAAATGAAACAAATAAATTACAACAAACAATCTATTGCAATAATATCCACAATCTAAAACTTAAAATCCTAAGAAAAATCACAAAATATAAGAGGTTAGATTAGATTAAATGATTTATAGGTCAAGGTATCTTGTGGTCACATTTGTTTTACAACTTGATAAGTTTTTCACAATGTTAAAAATGACCGTCTTTTACAATGCCATTTTGTTTCTCGTAAAGGTACCACCATTTTGAGAGTTATATGTTGACACGTGTTAACCATTGCTACTGGACAGCAGGTAATAGTATACTTGAATATGAAGTGCCAGGAGATAGATAGATAGATAGATAGATAGATAGATAGATAGATAGATAGATAGATAGATAGATAGATAGATAGATAGATAGATAGATAGATAGAGTAAAAGAATCAGTTTCAACACACAAAACAGGTTTGGGGCAGCCACCCGTATATTGTCCCTGGCTGCAAAAGCGTATAGAAATAGGTTTAGATGTGTTCTCGTTGAGTTCCAAACTGAACTGATTTGGTTTATAAAAGATGGCAGTTTTATAAGCCGAAACCGGAAGTGATGTTGTCTAGGACCAGAACCGAAAGTATAGTCAGTCTGGGCACTGGAACTGAAGGTGATGTCAGTCTCGCCGCTGGAAGCAGAAGCGACATTGTTGATGTTGAATCAGGCGGGTTTTCCCATATTTGGCCTGCAGAGATAACAGAGGTAGGTTTCGTGCATCCCACTACCCCTTGTATGGCGGGTAATTACCTCCACTTGGTCCACTCAGTTCTAAGCTATAAGCACCTGTCATCAATGGGTAATGCAAGGAACATTATAAATACAGAGAGCAGTATTACTTGGCCATTACCCTGCCTGATTGCTGTGTCTGTGTATAAGAGAGTGGTAGATCCTGCTACAATAAATAACCATGCCTTTTCTGTTTCAAGCTGAAAAAAGCTGATTTTGCTAAAATACCGAGACAGCCTTGTGTTTTGGGGTGCAAGACAGGGACTCGTGCCACAATATATAAGTTAAGTCAACAGCATTCTAGGGTCAGATTGATTCATTGAAGACATAGAATGTTAATACAGAGGGAATCATTTAATCACTCAGGATATAACTTACTGTATCTCTTTAGGCAGTGACATGAGCAGTCAGTATTCCAACAATTTGATAACACATTTGAGTTTTAATAGCAATGTGCTCACTTTTTTACCATTGTTCATTCACTCACTTCCAGTCCTCCTCTTGCTTTTTCCACTTTGTCTGATCGTAGGATTTGAAAAACCATCCAGCATTAGAGTTGTCATAGTCTAAACAAGCCTGAGTCAAAAAAATCAGAAGTCTACTAAATTGAAACAGCAAATGAAAACCCACCAAACGTACCAAAAGCACAATTTCTTTTTACTGAAAGAACTAACTTCATTCACACATCCCATTAGAATACTTTTATGGAATTTACCCACAAACCTCAATAGTGAGAGATGCATGCTGCTGTATTATATAGCCTTAGGTAAATGACGTCATCATGAAGCATGCAAAGGGGTCACGTGATGGCAACAGCACCAGTTGCTACATCAAAATTTGACCACAACCACTACATGAAAGCACAAAGTTCAAGCAATAATAACCAAAACAAATCATAAGAGCAACAGCATTAACATTATATAAAAATGAAAATATTAATATTAAAAATCAACAAAACAGGTCAAAACTCACAAAATATGATTGAAATCTATAGTAAGGGAGACAAATGTGTAAAAAGCACATCATGGATAAAAGTTCAGTGCACCTTTCCATTCCAATTTTGAGAACTGTTTTGGAGGGATATGACATCATTGTGTTAATTAAATAAAATGAATGCTGGCATTGATAATACTGGCTCACTAAGTGCTTAGTCGGCTTCAAATCTGGTGAATGCAATAACAAGGACATATGGTTTACATTGTTGCAATGTTCTTTAAGCCATTCATTCACAGCTTGTACACTGTGGATATGTGCATTGCCATCCTGAAAGGTTCTCATAACTTTAGGAAACAAATACCTTGGCATTGAATGCCTTGCCTTGCTCAATAAGGGTAATCAGTGAACTTAAATCATGCCAACAGAACACTTCAGTTTAGAAAACAAGAATTCAAGCCTGTCGAGTTTTGTGGCATATGCCATACCTATTTGACCAAATACTGTACATTTTTCCATTGCAAAGTAAACAACAGTTTGTGTTGTTTGCACGACTTAAAACTCCAAGGTAATAATTTTAAGTGTAAATGAGATACTCCTTGCCCCAAGTATCATTCTCTTAAGTTTTAAGTTAAATTTTGTAGTGAAATACTAAATGGTACTTGTCTATTTTTCCTTGCATCTTCCACCAATGAAGAGATACATCTGATGATGTCTTTTTCACAATCACATCTTACTCACTATTCTTCATGAAACATTAACATTCTTCATCTCTTAAGCTCTAGGCAAATTTTCCTAATAATGAATTTTCTCTCAATACCTCTCTCAAATCAATTTATCTTATAAAGATACACTTTCAGTTATGAGCCAAGTATACTATACAATAATTATTGTGCATTCAGAAAGAATTCAGACCTCTCCACTTTCTGCACACATTATTGTGTTGTAGATTTAATTTTAAATGGATACATTTGCCAATTTTGCACATCAGTCTATACTCAATAACCCATAATGACAAAGTGAAAATATATTTTCAGAAAAGTTTGCTAATGTATTCAAAATCAAAAACTGAAATCTATCATTGATGTAAGCATTCAGAGCCTTTGGTCTGGCACTCCGAGTTGTGGTCAGGAGCATTCTGGTTGCTTTAATTGTCCTTGAGGTGAGACCAGAACTTGATTAGAGTCCCCCTGTGGCAAACTGAATTGATTGGACATCGCTTACAAAGGCACATCCCTGTCTATATAAGGTCCCAAAATTCACATAACATGTTGGGACAAAAATCTAGCCATGAAGTCCAAGGAACACCCTGTAAACCTTCACAATAAAACTGTGGTGAGGCATACATCAGGAGTACAAAATCTTTCCAAATCCTTGAGTGTTCCCAGGAGCACACTGTTAGCAATAATTATGAAATTTGGAGAAGTTTGGATTCCCCCAGGACTCTTCCTAGAATTGGCTATTTGGCCACCCAAGCAAGAAGAGTCTTGCTCGGGGAAGTGGCCAAGAACCCAGTGGTCACTCTAATGGAGCTTCAGAAAATGAGAGCGCACGGACGACCATCTCAGCACTTTATCAATCAGGCATTAATGGCAGAGTGGCTACAAGGAAGCCACTCTTGAATAAAAGGTATATGACTATTTAAAGGACTCTGAGAGCACAAGGTAAAAATTCTCCAGTCTGATGTGAGAAAAATTAAAACACTCTTTGGGTAGAACTTCAAGCACTATGTCTGTTGAAGCCCAGGCATTGCTCATCTCCTGCCTAATGTCATCCCTATGTTGAAGCAATGTGGTGACAGTATCATGTTGTGGGAGAGCTTCTTCCATTGAGCCTACTGTCACTCAAAAAGTGACGCATGGTGCAATCGTGCACTGATGGACCTTGACCTTGTATCAATTTGAAAGCTGTCTTTGCCTTTTTGTCTACCATTCTCACTCTCTTCTACTCATTCTAAGGTTAACTTTTCTGTTTGCACATGTGTCCAGGAAGGTTGGCAACAGTCCTTTGGACCTTAAACTTTAATAATATTTGCAACTGTTGTCAAAGGGACAAAAAGTTGTTTTGAGATGGTCTTATAGCCTTTGCTTTTAACATGCTTGTCTATAATTTTCTTTCTGATCACCATAGACAACTTTCTCTTTTGCATCTCTGGTCCATATTCAGTGTGGGACACATGATGATACCAAACAGCAGAGTTACTACTGTTGGATTGATTAGTACACAAAGAAATCTCCAAATACCATTTTTTTTACAGAAAGACCTCTATCATACAATCTCCTTCTGGGAACTCTCTTCCCATCCCTCTCCCAGTTCTATTTATATCATATTTGTACAGTGCCACCTACTGTCCAAATTAAATAACATTAATAACACAACATAACAACTACTGTTCTGCATTTAAATAGGCTGAATGATTGACTGCACAGATGTGTGATACTAATTAAATAAATCAGCTAGTTTGAAAAATCAGTCTAATCTAGTTATTTATGATCTTTTCTGGGGTACAAACAAATGTGTCCAAGTGATTTTAGAATATCTTTGTAGAATAAGCAACACTTTACCTCTTTTCACACTTCCTTTACTTTACTCTAAGACATACCAAAGGCATGCAGGTATACATGGGACAATTGCTTTTCATTTACTCATTTTTCAGGAACCATACCACCCTTTCAATAAACTGTAAGGGTGCCAAAAAATCAGTCCATGTTTATACAGTCATATGAAAATGTTTGAGAACCCCTCTTATTTCTTTAGATTGTTGTTTATCACTGGCTGAGCTTTCAAAGTAGCAGCTTTCTTTTAATATATGACATGCCTTTTGGAATAGAAAGGTGCATAAATTTGGGCACCCCAACAGAGATATTACATCAATATTTTGCAAATATAACACCCTCTAGATGTCTCCTATAGCCTTTGATGAATATCTGGATTCTGGATGGAGGTATTTTTGACCATTCTTCCATACAAAATCTCTCCAGTTCAGTTAAATTTGATGGCTGCCGAGCATGGACAGCCTTCTTCAAATCATCCCATAGATTTTCGATGATATTCATGTCAGGGGACTGTGATGGCCATTCCAGAACATTGTACTTCTCCCTCTGCATGAATGCCTTTATAGATTTCGAATTGTGTTTTGGGTCATTGTCTTGTTGGAATATCCAACCCCTGCGTAACTTCTGATTTGTGACTGATGCTTGAACATTATCCTGAAGAATTTGTTGATATTGGGTTGAATTCATCCGACCCTCGACTTTAACGAGGGCCCAATCCCTGAACTAGCCACACAGCATGATGGAAAATCCCCCAACTTTGACAGTAGGTAGCAGGTGTTTTTCTTGGAGTGCGGTGTTCTTCCACCATGCAAAGCACTTTTTGTTATGACCAAATAACTAAATTTTTGTCTCATCAGTCCAAAGCACTTTGTTCCAAAATGAATCTGGCTTTTCTAAATGAGCATTTGCATACAAGCGACTCTGTTTGTGGCGTGAGTGCAGAAAGGGCTTCTTTCTCATCACCCTGCCATACAGATGTTCTTTGTGCAAATTGCGCTGAATTGTAGAACAATGTACTGATACACCATCTGCAACAAGATGTTCTTGCAGGTCTTTGGAGTTGCTGTGTGGGTTGTCTGTAACCATTCTCACAATCCTGCGCCTATGCCACTCCTGTATTTTTTTTGGCCTGCCAGACCTGGGTTTAACAGAAACTGTGCCTGTGGCCTTCCATTTCCTAAATACATTCCTTACATTTGAAACTGACAGTTTAAACCTCTGAGATAGCTTTTTCTAGCCTTCCCCTAAACCATGAGACTGAACAATCTTTGTTTTCAGATCTTTTGAGAGTTGCTTTGAGGATCCCATGCTGTCACTCTTCAGAGGAGAGTCAAAGAGAAGCACAACTTGCAATTGACCACCTTAAATACCTATTTGTCATGATTGGACACACCTGTCTATGAAGTTCAAGGCTTAACGAGCTAATCCAACCAATTTGGAGTTGCAAGTAATCAGTATTGAGCAGTTACATGCATTCAAATCAGCAAAATTACAAGAGGACTCAAATTATTGCACAGACAATTTTTCAAATTTGATTTAATTTCATACAACTAAATACTAGGGTGGCACGGTGGTGCAGTGGTAGTGCTGCTGCTTCGCAGTTAGGAGACCTGGGTTCACTTCCTGGGTCCTCCCTGCGTGGAGTTTTTACTTGTTCTCCCCGTGTCTGTGTGGGTTTCCTCTGGGCCCTCCTGTTTCCTCCCACAGTCCAAAGACATGCAGGTTAGGTGGATTGGAGATTCTAAATTGGCCCTAGTGTGTCCTGTGGTGGGTTGGCACCCTGCCCAGGATGGGTTCCTGTGTTGGCTGGGATTGGCCATGAGCCTGTGTTTGGATTCAGCAGGTTGGAAGATGGATGGACAACTAAATACTGCTTTGCTAAAAATCATTTTTTGGAAAACACCCCGGTACTCAGATGTTCCTAGGAAATGAAAGACATACCACTGTTATCTTTTTTGTTGAAAGTAGAGTAAATTATTATGCAAGCTGAGAGGGGTTCCCAAACTTTTTCATATGACTGTATATACAACTTTATTCATACTTTATACACAGGGTTATTGTAAAATTAAAAATGTATAACATTCATCCCTTATTTACTCACATGTTTCCTTTACTTTGAAAGTGTCCTCTATAGTTAGAGATTTGAGGAGAGAGACTTAGAGTTGAGAGGAAGTGTGTCTAATGTGTTTAGTGGACAGTAGGCAGACATGCACCAAATAGCTAGTATAATACACGTACAGTCAGTTCTTTTAAGTATTTCACTTACCACTTTGTTTACATTTTGCTAGTGTAACATTTTGTTCTTTATAAATCTCTGCTTGTGAGCATATGAATTACAAGTTGGAGAGCTCGGCAGGAAGTCTTTATGGACTCTGCACACCTTGTTGCACCTTGTCTTATGGAGCACAAGAGAATGGTATGATTGTTTTCCTGTCATTCATTCATGTGGTTACTCTAGCTCACCTCAAGCTGTTTCCTATTGCATTCTGTATTATTTACTGGGCCAGCTAGGCTCCACCCTACTATGCATCAGAACATCCACATTAAACCCAAGGGACACATATTGTGGGCTGCTTTATTTTAAAAAAGTGCAGTGCAAACCTGTTTCTTTAATGACTTCAGTATGGCAGTGCTACTTGTTTCTTGATGTCATAAATTTTTGTGGTGAATCTTCTTACATTAAATAATTTCAATGGCAAAGATGTGTACACAGAGGGATCTAATATGGATTTCTTCCAGAAGATTTGGGATGCTGTATTGCTGTAGTATGTCTCATTGTCAAGTTGTCAAGTCACATTTGCTGTTTCAAAAATTCAAGCTTCCTTTCCTTCTATAATGTTATACAGTATGCTGCAGCATTTTCCATTAACTTCTTCAACAAGCAACCACTTCAAAGAGGTAAAGCTATTGATATACATGCTTAACAAAATTCATTTTAACCACATTTTTTTCCTCACTGTCTATTTTGATGACTCAAGAAGCAAAAACACATTAACCAAGCAGCACTCCAGAGCCATTCACATCTTGACTCAAGAAGATTTCAGGAAGTTTATGTGAATAATAACAACAAGCTTTGTTAATCAGAATGGCCTGTTCTTGTCAAAACGCTTCCACATATTAACTTATTTTTTAAGTTAAAGTATACCAAAACAGGAAACGTAACAGTTTCACTTGTTATATTACTATATATTCCAGGCCATCAAAAGTGTATCAGACCTTGTAGCATTCATTTCTATGTTTTAATTGCCTGGCTTATTTAAAATATGAAAGCACAGCCATTATAGAACCATGAACTTCTTTTTTGATTTGATAAAAAAATGTATAATTAATGTTGTAATCAAGACACAACAGTGTTTTTTCTTTCTTACACTTTCACATAAAGCCTTCTCTGAAATGATTGCACAACCACAAGGTTCCTGTACACCTCTGTAAGCCCTCACACAGGCAAAACTCTTAGCCTCTCCGGCCTGAAACATCACATCTTTACTGTACATGTATTATTGTAGAAACTCCTAGAGACATTCACTATTATATACATCCCTGCAGGAATAAGAATGGAGCAATGATAGACAAGATCCCATGTATCTCTTTAGCATTATGATGTATACACACATACAGTATATCAAATAGATTTTCTCATATACACTGTTCTGCTTGCTCATGTCCTTCTTGCAAAACCCCAGCCTCTCGTGAAACAGAGACATTGTCCTCATCAATCAATCATTACTGCATGCCACTCCACGATGAATGCTAGTCCCGCTCTCAGGCTACTCTCACAGATACATTGAGAGCTATTTGGCCATTGCACATTTCTTATTTAGATTTGAAAGCAGCATTTTACTCAGCAGACTATGAGGTTCTCTATAGAAAGCTCTTCAAGAAATGTTTGTTCTGGTATTCCTTCTCAACCTCATAAAGATCCTCCATGAAGGAACTATTTCTAAAGTGAGGACTGATCTGCTGTCTCTCCCAGAGTTTTGTGACCTCCTCTGAAGTCAGACAGGGATGCACCCTGGTTCTTGTATTGTTTTGCAGGACCATAGGCTGGATTTCTGAGTGCATTGCCCAGAAAAATGTCTCAAAACCTTGTCAGAACACCACTTTACCCACCTTGATTTGTTGGATACATTGCTAGAGAAATCTGAATTGGTGGCATTCCATCTGTGTCTTCAAGTGTCCTGCCAGAAAATAAAACTGCAGGATTTATAGATCAGAAACAACACAGTTTCCATCATTTTCAAGGGTCAGAAATAGTAGCAGGTCTTAGAGTTCACATACCTGAGAAGTATACAGAGTTGTAAAAGAATGTACTCTCCAGACATCATACGCAGAATTGGCCTTGCTGCTCCTGCCATGAGGTTGTTAAAAGCCACCTGTGATGGCTATGCCAGATGCTCTGGCTTTATTGGTATGACTTTGTGTGTAGCTTCAAAGACATCTCCTGCACCACCCTGAAATCTATCAAGGATATTATCACCTATTGCTGGATATTACTTTTCAGGAATATTGCATGCCTAGATAGATCTTGAAGAGCCACTGCAGTTATTGTCATCCAGGAAACTGAAAGGTGACCACCCTCAGGCCCACCTGGAAATGCCTTCTGGTTGCTCCTGTCAGCAAATTTACTTTGGCACTGGAAGTGTGCTATCAACTACAACTATACAGTACATGATTGGTGCTATGGACTTATGTTGTCCAGGCATGACAGTGATATACAGTAGCACTTACATATTGGATTATCATTATTATTATTGGCATTTAAAAGCAGTCACTTTAATTCAGAATCACTCCATTACCATGTTTCCTGTATCTTAAATACAAATCTGAAAACTTCTAATTCATCAGAAAATATTACCTGTAAGAAGTTGTTTCAACAAACGAACAACGTTTTTGCAATGCATTTCAGTTTTTTAATATACTTCCCAAATCCATATAAAATAACCAAGGGAGGCACAAGCACCCAGGAGGGCTCAGTGGCCTTGTCCTTTCTCTTCTTTCCCTGCGATCATTGAATCTTGGTTGAGTGTCTGATAGTCTTGGAGGCTGCAGGCGAGCCGTAATGATTCTCTGAATGTCTCTGCTGCAGCAAGTGTCTCTGCATGGGATGCCTGTGTATTTTCTTATTAAATAGGCTCAAAGTGCATTATCATATTTGTTCACATTATTTTTTATTGGTTACAATGTTATTTATAACATCAAAAGTTCCATTGGTTAGTCCATTTTATTGTCCTTAATTTTGTGTATTGCTTCTTTGTTTGTGCTTCCTTGTCCTTAATTTTGTATCTTGTGTTGCTTCTTTCCATATCTCTTCTTTGTTATCTTTCAATCAAGGATGGTGTGGTTGACTCCCTGTTTATTAAGTCCATCAGGTAAACAAATGTGTCCCCATTTCACTTCTTGGGCCTTATGGTCTTTATAAATGCTGTTGCCCCCTTTGTCTTATATTCTTCTTCAAGATGTATGCAGAGGAACAGGGCTAGATATCTTTGCTTTATTGCACTGCACTGCACAACCCCTTAAATTTACAAAGTACTCAATACAGGAATTTAATGTGAAAAAAACATTATTTTCATACTTTTTTTGCTGCTAAGCTTCACAAATATTAAGTAGTGTTCTCCATTCTGGGCAGTATTTTTTGCAATCCCTACATTCATGTTTCACAAATATGTGTGCGGAACGAGCCCCGGTCACAGACAGGTAGACATCGTATTACGCATCAGCACATGTTTATTTACAGGCACTATTTACAAATAAGTGCACACAAACCCCCAAAACTCCCCCAAAGTCCAGGCCTCACACTGCCTCTTTCAGTCTTCAGGCTACCTCCTTTCCTCCTCCAAGACCTTATCTTCCTTCGTTTCTGACTCCAGCCAACGAATGGAGGGAGGCGGCCCCTTTTATTCACACCCGGACAAGCTCCAGGTGCTTCCTGACAAGCCTCCGCTAACGCTCCCCAGTGTGGCGGAGGTACCAGCTGTGCACTCTGAAGCACTCCAGGTGTCCCTGATCCTCTTCCCCCCAGCACTTCCGGGTGTGGCAGAAGTGCTGAGGTCTAGGGCTCCATAGGCATCGGGGCACCCCCTGGCGGTGACCACAGGCCCCTATAGGGCTGAGCTTCAAAGCTCTGTACCTGTGGTCCCCAAAGCCACCAGGGCGGTCGCCCCCTGGTGGTCTGGAGGAGGCACAAGACCTCCTCCGGTTCTCCTGGGCGTCCTGGCTGGGTAGCAGCCCCAGCAACTCGCCACAATATGTCATAAAAAATGTGAACAAAAAACTTTTAAAACAATATTATCTGCACAGTATGAGTTTATTTACTTATGAAAACACAGTGTTATGTTAGAAAAAACACAATTAAATATTGCTGAAATAAAAAATGACTAGACAGTCTTGTGTTTTTAAAAGAGGTTTGTATTTTGTGTGGCCTCCTCTATAATGCAAAACTGAAAAGCTACACTTGGGTCACTGCTGTATAATTTTTCCAAGAAGTACTCTGACAAATTACTCCAAGTATCTTGCAGAATTTGTCATAACTCTTCTTTTTGACCTTTTCTCTGTCCAGATGATCCATACAGTTTCAGTTATGTTGAGATTGGGGCTTTGACATGGCCAGTTTAATGCTAGTCTTCCATCTACAGACTTCCTCTCCAAGTAAGTACTGATTGTATTTGTAGTGTGCTTGGGGTCTTTAGCATGCTGAAAGATGAAGGTTTTTCCATTAAGTCACTTTCCTGAAGGTATAGCATGATGAATCAAGTTTTGTTCTCAGCCGTCATCATTCAATTAATGATTTTTGGTTGAAATGCACTCCAGACTACGACAGAGCTACTGACCACTATGTTTTCTCAGAAAACTTCAAACAGGCGCCAGTGTGAACCAAAAAAATTTAATTTGGATGCAAAGCTCCATAAATCTTTTTGCCACTGGGTGTTGCTGTGTGTTTTATGATGTGCACTCACCTTTGCATTATGCCCTTTTGCAAGAATGATTTCTTAGCTACAATAGGGACTTACAAAACCATTTTTAATATTTCTTTACAAGGCTGAAGTGTACATTTTGGTGCCAGATGATTCTGCTAGACACTGAAACATAAGGAAGTGAATTTTCGGATTTCAGCAATTTTGGACTTTCTCTTCAGTTTATGTGGTTTGTTTGATTTTTTTCATTACATTTTTGTACACTGGAGCCCTTCCAGGTGACCTATAAAAGGAGCCAGCGACCACTACTCCAACAAAAGCCAGAGTCGAGAAGAGGTGGATAACGCTTACTGGAGGAGGAGTGGAGGCAAAGGGAAAGGGAGAGGAAGAGTAAGTGAAAGAAACATGAAGTAGAAAAGTGAGCTTCGGTGCTCTGTTCTAGTGCTTTAAACTTTCCTGTACAGGTGGGAAATGGGAGAAGGCGTTTCCCACAAGGAAAAAGGAAATAAAAAAATAAAAGCATGTGTGCTTAAGTTGTGTCTTGCATCTGGCTGTGTCAGGTTTGGGTGGCAGGCCTCTGCAGGCCACAGAACTAAAGACACTAATCGTAATGTTGAAAGTGGACATTTTTACCCATTCTTGCTTGATATTAGGCTTCAGTTGCCCAACAGTCTTGGGTGTGCATTGTGTATTTTGTTCTTTATAATGTGCCGCACATTTTAAATGGGAGAAAGGTTTGGACTGCAGGCTTGCCAGTCTAGCACCTCCACTCTTTGATTGTGAAGCCACACTGTTATAATTCACATTAAATGTGTTTTTACATTGTCTCACTGAAATAAACAAGGATATCTCTGAAAAAGACGTAGTCTGGATAGCAGCTTACTGTATGTTGCTCCAAAATGCATGCATACCCTTCTGCATTAATGGTGCCTTTACAGATGTTCAAGTTTACCATGTCATGGGTACTAACAGTACCCCCATATCTTGACAGACATTGGATTTTGAAATTGGTGTTGGTAGAAAAATATTATCCATATCCATTTTGGTCTGAAGAGCACAATGTCCATTTTCTTTAAAAATACTTTGATTGGTGGACTCCTGAAACCACAGCGCACACTTCCACTTTACACCAGTCCATCTCAGCCGAACTTTAGCCTAAAGAATTTCCCAAGTTTCTGAATGTTGAATTATGAATGGCTTCTGCTTGACGAAGTATAATTTTAGTTTCCTTTTGTGGATGCTGTGACAAACTGTGCTTTCTAGCAATTGTTTTTTGAATTTACTCCCAAACTTCCCAAGCCAGTGTGATTACATTTATTTGAGAAGAATGTCAGTTTTTTTCTGCTTGCTATCTGAGGGATTGAAGGTCATGTGTATTCAATACTGATTTGCAACCTTGCTCTTTACTTTCCCCAATTCTCTAAATCTTTTAAGTATGTAATGGATCATAAATGCTGAAATCTCAACATTCTTTTCAATCATACATTGAGAAATGTTTCTTCTAAACTGTCCAACTGTTTGTTTAGCACAAACTCCATCCTTTTTTCTAAATGACTGAGCCTTTGGGGGGGCCTTCCTTTTATACTAAATCATGATAGTGCCACCTATTTATCAAACAGGATTTCTGACAAATTCCAAATTTAAATAGGCTTCTGTCCTAACTTTTGTGGAATGTGTTCCATCCATCCATTTTCCAACCCGCTGAATCCGAATACAGGGTCACGGGGGTCTGCTGGAGCCAATCCCAGCCAACACAGGAACCAATCCTGGGCAGGGTGCCAACCCACCGCAGGACACACACAAACACACCCATACACCAAGCACACACTAGAGCCAATGTAGAATCGCCAATCCACCTAACCTGCATGTCTTTGGATTGTGGGAGGAAACCCACTCAGACACGGGGAGAACATGCAAACTCCACGCAGGGAGGACCCGGGAAGCGAACCCGGGTCTCCTAACTGCGAGGCAGCAGCGCTACCACTGCACCACCGTGCTGCCCCGTGGAATGTGTTGCAGATTTCAATTACCTAATATTTGCAAATTTTAATTTTATGAGCCAAAATCTTACATATCTTGTCTTAAGCATAAACAAAACAGCATTTACAAATCAGAGCTTTTTGTTTTTATTTGCATTTTATATACTTTCCCAACTGTTTCATAAGAAGAACTTCAATCAAAAAGTATATTAATGATAGATTACACTGTTTCAAAAAAAGTTTAGAATATTAAGTACAGCATGAATGACCAGTTTCTGCACTGTAACCTGGGTGAAAGCCAGACCAATATTTATACATACAGGTATCTGTATATCAGTTTTTTAAAGACTTTATTCTTACGATAAGATTCAACTTGAACGGTTACAGTTTTCTCTAAAATATCAAAATGGAAGTGAATATTGGAAATTGGTTTATAACTTGTGGTCCCAGGAGGACGAGAGGAGGGCTTGTGCCTCCTCCAGACTGCGAGGGGGCGTCCATCCTAGTTATGTTGGGGGCCTCGGGTAAAGGGCTTGGAAGCCCAGCCCTGTAGGGACCCGTGGCCCCGATGCCGGTATATCCCGTGTGGTCCCCGGCCGGGGATGCCCAGGAGGACCAGAGGAGGGCTTGTGCCTCCTCCAGACCGAGAGGGGGCGTCCGTCCTGGTTATGCTGGAGGCCTCGAGTAGAGGGCTTGGAAGCCCAGCCCTGTAGGGTCCCGTGGCACCAGGAAGTGCCAAGGGGAAGACTTTGGAGGACACCCAGAGAGCTGCCGGGAGGACAGCCGGCACTTCCGCCACGCTGGGGCGTGGCCAAGGGAAGAATGCCGGGAACACCTGGTGCTCGTCCGGGAATCATATATAAGGGGTCGCCTCCCTTCAGTGAGCAGTGGATGTCGGGTGGAAGTGAACAGAGCTGAAGAGAGGACTGGAGGTGGCCAGGAAAGAAAGGCACAGAGACTGTGAGCCCTGGACTTTGGGGAATCGATGCAAGAGGCACTGGGGTTTTGGGTTGCACGTAATTTGTAAATAGTGTAAATAAATAGTGTGTGGTGGAACTATGTTGTCCGTCTGTGTGTGTCCGGGTCAAAGTTCACAAACTCTTGAAGTCATTTTAATCAGATTCTGATTTCTTTAGTAAAGATTAAGGTTATTGCAGTTTTGCCTTTTTATACCAGTTTTTCTTTCTATATTAATCCTGATGATGCATGGAAATTCAGTTTAGTTTTAGTTAGCCTTCATGATGTATTTTTAGTTTAGTTTCTAGTTCACAAGAACTTTCCTGTTTTTTCATATATTAGTTTCAGTTTGAGTTTTAGTAACAATGGTATTGCTAAAGCGATATTATGGACTGCAGTGGGCTGGCGCTCTGCCCGGGGTTTGTTTCCTGCCTTGTGCCCTGTGTTGGCTGGGATTGGCTCCAGCAGACCCCCCATGACCCTGTGTTAGGATATAGCGGGTTGGATGATGGATGGATATTATGGAGTTAAGTTTTGTGTCACAAGCAGATAGAACTATAGAGTTAATGGGTTTGGAAATATTTGTTTAAAATTGGTAAAAGCTTACTGGTACAGACCATTAAAACCAATCAAAAAACAAGCCAGATACTGAATATGATTTTTTTATAAGACGTTTAAGTTTATGAGAAAGAAGACCATCATGATTGTTGTGTTTATTATGCTGGGTTTACCTTCTGGTATAGTTTGGAGCCTTTTTTAAAAAATGTTTTGTGTTAAATAAAAGATTCTTTCTGAACTGGAACTTGGGTGATTATCAGTTCTGTTTTGTGTTTAGGCCACTACAGTGCAAATCACTATGGGTGGTAGTAGTAGTAGTAATAACAATAGTAGTAGTAGTATTGTTACATGTACATGAGAAGTTCTTACCAGTATGTATTATGTTAACACTTACTGGATGCAAGGTAAACAAAAAATGTTTTAAAAATACGTCACTCTATTCCAGAAGAATGGGTTCAACAATCCCCTTACATATTAAGGGTGAAAGGCCTATTACAGTGAAGTGGGCAAACATATGATAGGGGTAATCATGCTGTGTAGTGGTTCTGAGTGTTCTGAAAGAGTAGTGAGTAGTAGTACTAACAAATCCAGAAAGTTATGACAATGGATACAAGCAGGTAATGCTTATCCAGGTCAATAG
The DNA here is from genome assembly GCF_016835505.1 of Polypterus senegalus. Lineage (NCBI taxonomy): Eukaryota > Metazoa > Chordata > Cladistia > Polypteriformes > Polypteridae > Polypterus > Polypterus senegalus. Next base: position 215,259,717 of record NC_053156.1, read on the forward strand.
GGAGAAGGTAGTCCAGCAGATATCAAGAAAGCATAGCTGTCTGGTTAATAGGTGTTTATGTCAGTTTGGCACAGGCTTAGCTGAATTTTCCAAAACTGCCACATGGCATAGCAAGTCATCAACATGGTATGGGTGCTGCCCTGTGTCCTATTATGAGGAATATGAGACATCAACTTATGCTATTAGTACCCAGTCCTTTAAGTGCATTTCAGAGCTCAGGATTGCACAGAGAGATCTTGAGGGGAGGACTGTGGGACTTTTCGGAGGGATGTTTTAGAAGTAGGGTGTACAAAGACTTAAACCAGGACACATTTTCTTAATCAACTGATCAAACTGCCCACCCCTAGGATTGGGCATTGTTACACATATATTAAATGTAAGAGCGGAGGTGGACTGGAGTCTTTCTTGGAGTTGATATATTATCACCACTACAGCATTGAATATGGAGTCAGAAGGTAAACTGGAGGAAGAACTCAATAGACAGGAGGATGTGTGAGGCCTAAATGATGGGTGAGAGAAAGAGAAGAGGAAGGAAAAGGGATTTTGAAACTTACTTAACATTTTTTAACAATTCCTTGTGTTTCATATATGGTTTCTGGGATAGTAAAAGAACTTTGATTTTAATTTCTTTGAGTGTTTGAATTCCCGCCCTTTTTTAAGAAGCAAGTAATACTTGAGTGTTCAGGAAGTTTAACATAACAACACAGGAGAGTTCATGAGTGGTGCTTTATAGGAGGGCTCATTCAGGATATCTTCAAAATCAGTCCCATGGTCCTCTGTGGCTGGTTTGTTACACGTCCCAATGATCCCTGAAAGACAGACATCTACCTACGTAAGTCCTTTTTTTAGGTTCAACAGCAGCAGTGATACAAAATAAAAAAGAAGTACCACTTATAGGTTTTATTTCTAATGGGAAGGTGGATTTCCACCACAGAGCAATTTTGTGTCTAGCGAAGCAATGAAGAAATTGCAGAAGCACTGGGTTACATGGTGAAGGGTTATGTGTTACTCTGCTTTCCTTATAGGAGCAAGCCAAGCAAGGCCTTTAAGATCACTGCGTGCTGGAGCTTAGATCTGGCTTATGAGGGCAAGAACTATACGGTCCTGGACCACCTCTCATCTGAAAAGGGCAACATGATTCTCACTATCCAATTGAATTAGCCATGTGCTTTAGCTGTTAGTTAATGTTATCCAAAGGTATGATAGTGGTTTGTGACTGCCAGCCAGTGTCTTTTTCAAGATGCCTGGTCATTCACTCATATTTATTAGAAGTGTAATGGGAGCTTAAGCAACTGTTTATTCTGCTTACATCCAGCATCTGTGTTGACTTCATTCTTACTTGTTAGCCAAACTCTTTAGAAAGAAAGCGTGACCAAAGCTACAAAGTGGTCAAAGAGAGATTGTATACAAATTTCATAAGAGACTTTCTGAAAGATTTGTAGATATACTGTGTGAGCTGTCTAACAGCGTTATGTAAAGTACCACCCTGGCGACATTTAATTATCAATTTGATTTTATTTTGGAGACTGTGGGTGGGTAGAAATGAATATGCTATGTCTGGTCTCAATTCCTGAAACATTTTTGTTATTATTTTACACTACCAATGGAGACGCTGTCACTTTCATACATAATTTATGTTAATCCATTTATTTACATCAGTGATGCAATGAAACCGCTTTCATCAAGCCTACTTTAAACTTCATGAAATTATATGTGAGAATTTTGAGGTTGATGGTAAAAACTGAAAAATACATAAAATATGTTCTTAGTATAAATTAATTGAACACAGACAGTATAGGAACACCCCACATACAGTAAACAGCCTTCTTATGTCAAAGTCTAATCAATGCATTAGACCAAAAATATTCAGGAAAGAAGGTTAGTCTGGAGAGACTTACTCAATGCAATACTTCTGTTAAGCAATATATAATAGATGCTTTGCATTTTATAAACAGTATATATATATATATATATATATATATATTATTAGGCTGAAGTCCACTTGTAAAAGTCTGGAAGGCGCTTCATTGACTGACAGATATGGTAGCCATCAAAAAAAAGAAGCTGGCATATAAAGTTTGGCAACAATCACGTCAAGATCATAATCGTGTGCAGTAAAAAATGATCAAGTCAGTTGTGGTGCAGTAGTCATGGCAAAGGCCGCTCACTATGAGGACCTGTATGAGCAGCTGGACATGTCAGAGACATGAACAAAATTTACCATATTGCTAGTGTTTGCCATTGATACACTCAAGACATTAGCCAAGTCACAAACATCAAAGGTGAGAATGGACACATTCTACATGACCCAACTGCCATTCTTCAGTGTTGGAGTGGTTACTTCCAGATGATTAGCAATACAGAATTCCTGCATCCACATGTTCCCAATGTATATCCAGTTACTGGCCTGGTACTGTCAATTACTGAGACAGTGAAGATGAAAAATCAGAAGGCTACTGCCCTGACAACATCACAACTAGGCTTTGAAAGTTGATAGGGATGAATTGGTGCTGAGTTCCTGGCAATACTCTTCTGCAAGATCATTGAGGAAAACAAGACCCCGCACAACTGGATGACCAGCTTCACCATACGAATCTGGTAAGGCAAATGAAATATTAGTGATTGCACCAACTACCAACCGATTCACTTATTATATTATTCCATGAAGATTTTTTGAGAGAGTTCAGTCTATTATTACCACACGCCCAAACAATGCAGTTTTGTTCAAGGAAGGGGCACAATACATGTCATATACATTGATCATTATAGAACAGCACCATGAGATAAACATACTATTCCTGATAGCGTTCCTAGATTTGGACTAGTCTTTATATCAAGTGCCACATATGATCATTTGGCAGGCCATACAAGAACAGGGAATCCCAGAAGAATATGTCTGATAGAACAAGCTCCTCTACAAAGATGACATAAGCACAGTTCATTGCCCAGCTGTAATTGTTTCCCCCATTCTCCATCACAGTGGGAGTCCACCATGGTTTAGCATTGTTGTTGCTGTTATTAAATTGGAGTATGGACACAGCCACCTCAGACATCCACACTCTACACCCATGGACCCGGATATACACCAACAACGTTTATCTTGCTGATATCTTTCACCGCACATTGGAATTCATGGCTGGAGGAAAATAATCTGCACATTGAACTAAGGAAGATCGAGTACACAGAATGCAGCTTTCAAATATATGGTACCAAACAAGTCACCGGCCAAGACATCAAGGATCTTACCAGTTTGAAATCCTCTCTCCTTCTTTCGACCTGCTGCCTAATGATGAACAAAAGGTCTGCTGTGCTCATTTACATTCATAAATCAAATTGTTACATCCATAATTTTTGTTCCCCAATTGCTCCTATTTGTTCCTTTGTATTTCATTCTGGACAATTCCTGTACTTTGTTATTTTTAAAGAGTGGTATGAATATTAATTTTCTCCATTCTTCTGGTATCCTCTATTCTCTCTACACTGCTTGCAATACTCTTATCACCCATTACACTCTAATATCTGCAAGTATTATAATCATGTCTGCTGAAACCCCATCTGGTTCCTATTACTTTATACCGTATATACAGTGTGTGTTTATTTACATTTTACACAGCATTTAAATTTTTTTGGAAATGTTCTTTTATGTTGAAATTTGAGACCTGTTTCTAATTGAAATATAAGATCTATCTAGAAAATACAGTACTTTTCACTACAGGTTGCATCAATGACCTAAGTTAATTTATGCAATGTTAATTAGAATTTTCTAAATTATGTAGTACACAATACATTGTTACTTTTTTATACTTAAAGAAACAGGAGCAATCAGTCCTAGCAGAAACAGTATAGGGTGGTCCAGATCTAATTATGCAATTTTCATTACGCTATAATTTGAAAAATCCCGGACTATCGAGAAGTGTGCGAACTGACGACATGAAGAATCATCTTCGTGCCGAACTGGAATCGTCCCTGCATAAATCAAGTCATCCAGGCGATCTGGATCTGCATAATTAGATCTGGACCACCCTGTATAATATCATGTATGGTAAAGGATAATATTATACTGTCTCATGCATGTGTGGGTGTGAATCACCCTCCTGACTTATTTTGGATAAACAATCTAACCCTAGAATGAAAGGGGGCACTGTTACTAACAGTATCATATCTTTCCGTTCCCCCACTCAGGTAGATATTGCCCAGTGATGGCCATTGACTCACCCCTTCTGGTTGGAGGAGTACAAAGATGAAGCACTCACAGAATGTTGTGTCTTATTCTGGACCAAAGAGGTCCAAACCAGACCTTATCGCTATAGGCAATAAACTATTACGCTCTGTAGAAGCACCATCATGTGCCATTTCCATTTAAAAGTTTCTGTTATAGTTAAACGGGGTGACCCAGCTGGCTCCCATATATTTCTTGGGATGAACCTTGCAGGACCACAACTGATAGTTTTCTATTTACAATTTTTACAAATATATGTATTTTATGTGTATAGCTAAGTTACAATTTTAGTATTTTGGTATCTATTATTATGTTATTAATATTTTTGTACATATGGCCTATGCCCATCTGTTTATTTGTTTTTTGCTTTAATATTGTTGGTTATAAAATCTTCTTAACAGTATTGTGGTATTACAGTATTTACATTCACCACAAGGTAAATTTTTTATTTTATTTTATTTTCACTATATTCTTTATCATATTGTTATTTTAAAGAGTTCCAATTCAGTTCCTAAACTGATATCTTAAACTGAAAAGAAAACATTGGTACAGTAGTACAGTAGATGAATTTGTAATCACATGTAGCTGACTATGTTTTCAATAGGATCAACTGGAACACAGCTAAAAACCTGTTAATGGTAAATGTCACACAAACTTTCTTTAAACAGAGAACCATAGACACATGGAATGTTACCAATTATTGTGACATATTTTAGAACTTTAGGAAAATAGAAAACTGGACCTGATGTTATGTTAGACCCATCTCTAACCTGCCTTTCTTAAGTAAAGTTCTGGAGAAGGCAGTCATTATGCAATTAAATGACCACCTCAATAAACATGCTATTCTTGATAAATTTCAGTCGGGTTTTAGAACAAATCACAGCACAGAAACGGCACTTGTTAAAGTAGTAAATGATTTGCGAGTGAATGCAGACAGAGGCCATTTATCTGTTCTCATCCTCTTAGATCTGAGTGCTACATTTGATACCATTGATCATAATATTCTTAGAAATCGCCTTAGTCAATAGGTGGGCCTCTCTGGCAGTGTCTTAAATTGGTTTGAATCCTACCTGGCAGGTAGAAAATTCTTTGTTAGTTGTGGTAATCACATCTCAAAGACACATGATATCCGATATGGTGTTCCACAAGGCTCTATCCTGGGTCCGCTGCTCTTCTCAATCTACATGCTTCCGTTAGGTCAGATTATCTCAGGTTACAACGTGAGTTACCACAGCTATGCTGATGACACACAGCTGTACTTATCAATAGCACCTGATGACCCCGATTCTCTTGATTCACTAACACAATGTCTGACTTGTATCTCAGAATGGATGAATAGTAACTTTCTCAAGTTAAATAAAGAGAAAACTGAAATCTTAGTGATTAGCAATAATGGATACAATGAGGCTATTAGAAATAAACTGGATACATTAGGATTAAAAGTCAAGACAGAGGTAAAAAGCTTAGGGGTAATTGTTGACTGTAATCTGAATTTTAAATCGCATATTCATCAGATCATTAGGACAGCATTTTTTCACTTAAGAAACATAGCAAAAGTTAGACCACTTATATCACTTAAAGATCCTGAGAAATTAGTTCACGCGTTTGTTTTCAGTCGACTAGATTACTGTAACGCACTCCTCTCAGGACTACCCAAAAAAGACATAAATCGTTTGCAACTAGTGCAGAATGCAGCTGCTAGAATCCTAACTAGGAAAAGAAAATCTGAACACATTTCTCCAGTTTTAATGTCACTACACTGGTTACCTGTGTCATTCAGGATTGACTTTAAAATTCTGCTTATGATTTATAAAGTCTTAAATAATCTCGCCCCATCTTATATATCGGAATGTCTGACACCTTATATTCCAAATCGTAACCTCAGATCCTCAAATGAGTGTCTACTTAGAATTCCAAGAATAAAACTTAAAAGAAGTGGTGAGGCGGACTTCTGCTGCTATGCACCTAAAATCTGGAATAGCCTGCCAATAGGAATTTGCCAGGCTGATACAGTAGAGCACTTTAAAACACTGCTGAAAACACATTATTTTAACATGGCCTTTCTATAACTTCAATTTAACTTAATTTAACTTAATCCTGATACTCTGTATGTTCAATTCTTCATAATAACTATTCATGGTGGCTCTAAAATCCGTACTGACCCCTACTCTCTTTTCTGTTTCTTTTTCCGGTTTCTTTGTGGTGGTGGCCTGCGCCACCTCCACCTACTCAAAGCTTCATGATGCTCCAACAATGATGGATGGATGGATTAAAAGACAGAACTCTACGTGACCATCTTCATCAAGCCCTTCCGTGAGAACCCTAAATATAAAAAGAGGACTGTTTTATTTATGTTAGGTAGAATGCCCAAAGGGGACTGGGCGGTCTCATGGTCTGGAATCCCTACAGATTTTATTTTTTCTCCAGTCGTCTGGAGTTTTTTTGTTTTTTCTGTCCCCCCTGGCCATTGAACCTTACTCTTATTCGATGTTAAATAATGTTGATTTATTTTGTTTTCTTATTGCGTCTTTTATTTTTCTATTCTTTATTATGCAAAGCACTTTGAGCTACTGTTTGTATGAAAATGTGCTATATAAATAAATGTTGTTGTTGTTGTAGAAGTGAGTTTTGTTGGGGTGAAAGGCCTGTTCTTGTCTAGATTGTTCTAATGTTAAAATGTGGAGTAGGAAAATTCTATAGATGTGCATGTTAGGGTATTTTCATCTATTAATTAGGCTGATATAGCACTTAAAAATCATTTAAACTCTTTAACATTCATCCATTTTCTGAATCTGTTTATTACAATTCAGTATTTTGAAGTAACAAAGCCAAATCACAAAAGGAAGCAACCAATTATACATGCGATCAGTTACATTTACTCATTATGTGGTGAAATTAAACTTTTCCTTGTAAAACATTCAGGTACTCGTGTGTTAAGCTGATTAGTCTCTATTGAAGGGTTTTTTTTTTAAATTAAAATTAAATCTGAGACCCTTGATGAGGCTGGAGACAGAAGTTTTTAAAATAATCAGAGATTATTATTCAAACCAAAATTGCATTTGAGGTTTGCCAGAAGCATAGCTCCAGCAAAAATTTAAATTTCTCCCAGGCAGGCACCCAGCCCAATACCAACTGTGTACCACAAGTGCCAACCTTTTAATGTGCCAGTCACCCACATTCAACAGACCTTACATTGACTCAGTAGCTTGTTTACTGAGAATAAGTTTACAGGGCAGCAACCGCACCACTTGGACACCCACACTCATACTAACCCAGCAGTCATCACTCTTGTTTACAGAAAATCAAGTTGAATTCAACTCACAAACCCTAAATGTTAATATTTTTTTAACATTTAAAGCTTATGTAGGTTTAATGAATTCTCAGAAAAGTAAGAATAGTACTCATGCTAGAGCATTCCTAGAATTTGTTCAAAATTGTTCCTTTAGTTAATGGAAAGTTTTTCTTTTTCCCTTTTCTTTGTTGCCTTCTAAATCATTGTCCTTGTTCTCTGATTTTACAGATATGGTGAAATAGTAGCAGTCCAAGTTTAGCAAGAGTAGTTAAAGAGCTTATTGTGAGACAGCAAGACAAAGCCCATTTGCTGTATGTGTCCCACATCATTTTTTCAATGGCAATTTTTTTATTATACACTAAACAGTAACAATGAAGTTCTGAAATCTTTGAAGAATGTACACATCTACAGACTGTCATGCATGTGCATTAGAGGATCTCCTTACCGGGTCTGTCGATGTATTTAATAACTCACTGGGACATAGGGGGGGCTATCACTAATATAGTCTTTTCCTTCTTTCCCCACAGCATAGAGAAACCACCCAGTGAGGTCACTTGACTCCTCTCCTTCCTGTCCGCTGTCTGTAAGAATCACAGATTCCTGGAAGGAGGCGTCATTTGACTGAGTGAGCTGCTAGGCAGAACTCCTGTTGCAAAGTGTAATTCCAATAAGAGTATGATTCTTTCCTTGTTTTGGCCTGAGATTCAGGGCAACCACACCAAGACGGGCATTACTTTTGTTAATTTTTCCTGTATTTTAAACAGGGAGACCCGGTTGGCACCCTAAATTTTGATCCTGAAGTGTCATTCCTGCATCTGGCAATAAGACCTTCAACTTTAAATAAAATGGAAGAAGTAACATATATGTTCAAAATACAATGGGTACATATAATAAGTAAATAAGCTAAAGCCATTAGAAGTGCAAGAACACACTTTTCAGTTTTTGTATTATTGTCCTTAAATATCAAATTGTAAAAGAAGCATTCTCTTGATGACATTCAAGCCAACTATGTTTATTTTAACACTAAAATGTACCACTAGTCCCAAATTGAAAGAAATACAACCAAGAAGCCTAAAAAAACAGTACTCAGCAAAGTCACTTCCACTGTAATTTGTGAATTTCTAGCTCTAAACAGCAGTTCCAACAAAAAGACAGGTGTTTTGGTCTCATCCATTGCAGGAGATGGATGTCTGAGGCGGAGCTCCAATAGCTGCGGTGTTATTTTTTCTATTATTTCTTATTATCCCGAGGTATTCTGTATTTACCCAACCTGAAGAGGTTTTATTACAGTATATGCAAGCATACAGTATATAAACATGAGCAGTAAGTAAGGGGCTCAGAAAGAAACGGAAAAGAAACCTAAAGCTACATCCAAGTCTAGACAGGCAAGTCTGGAACAGACAGGCGAAAGCCCAGACTTCTCGTGACCACGGTCTGCTGCATTGTCTCCAGTTGAGAGTGAAAATGGGAGCAAATGTGCAAGTGATGTAGACCACGATATCTCGCTGATTCCAGATGAACACTTGAAACTGGAAAAGGCCTTGCAGTCTGCGCTCTCATCTACTCCTTGCGAGCCGGGAGCATCGCCTGTAATAGGGCTTGCCGCTTCATGTATGGTGCACGAAAGCAGAAATGATATGTCCGAACTGAAGGTAATGATCGCTGCGGTCAAGCAAGAGATAAAGAAAGAAATAAATGGTATGCTCAAGACAAGTGAGAAGCTGCGGCAGGAGCTGCAGGAGCTGCGGCAGGATAATAAAGACTTGGAGAAACACGTATATAATCACTTTGAGACGGCCTTTAAAGGTATGCTGGAAAAAATTGAGGAGCATATTCAGGAAAATGCGTCTAAACTGAGAGCACTTGCCAATCAGCTGGAAGATGTTAAGCAGACATTCACACCTCTAATTGTAACAGCCGAACATTTAGCATCCACTGCTGATGGAAAAGCAACAGCTGCAATTTCCAAATGCAAAAAACTCAGAGACAGACTTGCTGCTCTGGAAGATGGATGCAGAAGGAATAATATTAGAATCAAAGGTCTACCTGAGAATCGTGAAAGTCCAAACCCAGTGAAATTTGTAGCTGAACTATTCTCCAAAATAATTGGAGAGGACTTTAAATCAGACATCAAGATAGCAGCAGCTTACCGTATACAGGGATCAAACACCTCTAAACCTAGGACTTTGTAGAAATTACAATCTAAATTAAATGTAATGTCACTTCTTAGACAGAAACAAGAGATTATATTTGAAAATAACCTCATTCGTATTTTCCCAGATTTCTCACCCTCAACAGCTGCTAAATGTGCCTGTTTTTATAATATTAAGCAACACTTACGGAAAGCCGATATCAGATGCAGCCTCTTCTATCCTGCCAAACTGAAAGTGGATATTCAAGGCAAACATTACATTTTACCACTACGGAGGAAGCAGATAAAGAGTTAAAAAAGCTGACCCCAACACTTTCCTGAAATACGATCTTGAGTTCCACCCTGTCATGGCATCGCAAAGAAGATATCGCCGGCTGTCTGATCTGCTTTTAATGATACTGGTACCATAATTATACATCCTTTTTCCTTGTCAGTCACTATCTGTTTATGTTTTAATTACAATTATACACATTTATGTATGTATGTGTGGAAGAAATTAAATTACTAACCTTTTTTTCTCTCTTTTTGCTATTCTAAAGTAGACTGTTAAACATGATACCCTTGGTTTATTGTTGTTGTTATTATTGTATTAGGGTTTACTATGCTTATCCAGGGCCACTTTCTCACACCATTCCCTGGGTCTACTATCTTAATATTTCAAGACTGTTGAAGATTATATTTTATGCTTATAGTATTTACACTGTATTGGCAATAAATATCTCAATTATAATCCTCATACACCGCTGCTGGGGAGATTGTTTTGTTTTGGACATGCTCTGTTCTTTAGGTATGTCAGAGGACATCGACTTTGTGAAGTGAGGTCCAGCCTCAAGTGGGGAGGCAAATCGGTATAACTTTGTGAGCTAGAATGTTAAAGGCCTGCATCACGAATTAAAAAGAAAGAAAGTATTCTCTCACCTAACAGGTCTAAACGCTAAAATAGTATTTTTACAAGAGACTCATTTATTAAGCAAGGATCAGTTCCGGCTGCAAAAAGACTGGACTGGCCAAATGTTCCATTCCAGCTTTACAAAAAAAAAATAGAGGTGTGGGAATTCTTATCCATAGAACAGTCTCATTTGTAGCATCAGATGTTGTATCTGATCATGAAGGGAGATACATGCTTGTCATGGGTAATTCATTTAATTGTAAAGTGATCTTGATAAATGTTTATACAACCCAATGTGGATGATAGGGACTTCATCCAAGATGTATTTGCATCTATTCCCAATGTGAACACTTGTAAAATTATCATGGCTGGGGACTTTAATTGTGTTTTAAATACAGACCTAGATAGGTTTCCTGCGGCAGGGTGATGACATCTAACACTGCAAAGACAATTACACAGTTTGTATCTGACCACAACTTATCAGACCGTTGGAAGTTTCTAAACACAAACTGCAAGAGCAAATTCCTTCTACTCACCAGTGGATCACTCCTACTCAAGAATTGAGTATTTCTTTGTAGATAACAATTTCTTGCCTATGATTAAATCCTGCAAGTACAACACTATTCTTATTTCCGACCATGCCCCTCTGATCTTGGGGCTAAAATCATTATACCCCACATACTCATCTCACAGTTGGCGTCTTAACCCACTTTTATTAGCAGACGAGAACTGTACAGAATTTATATCAAAACAATTTTTTTTCTAGACAAATATATCCTCAGAGGTCTCTGCATGAATACTCGGGGAAATCCTGAAGGTCTTCTTGAGAGGACAGATTATCTCATATCTTTCCCACAGAAATAAAATGGAAACCAAGAGGGTATCAAAGCTAACCAGCAAAATTACTAGAATAGATCAAGAACATGCCAGGTGTCCAAGTGAGGCTCTTCATAGAAAAAGGCAGGCTCTGCATTCAGAACTCAACCTTTTGGCAACTAAAGAAACTGAACAATTCATTTTTAAATCAAGACATCATTACTATGAACATGGAGAGAAAGCTAATAAGCTCTTAGCTCAACAAATCCACAAGCAAGAAGTTCGCAATGCAATCCCAGCAATCACCAACACAGAGACAAAATTATTGACCATAAAAATATAATTTACACATTTAAAGACTACTATAAATTCTTATATTCTACTGAATTTAAAGAAGACAAGACACAATCTAATGCATTTCTGGATGCATTACAGATACCACAAATAGATGCTCTTAGTGCAGAGTAACTGGATAAATCGTTGGCACTATCAGAATTAGTAGATGCTATAAAGTCACTTCAGAGTGGGAAAGCAGCAGGCCCCGATGGCTAATCTGCCGCATTTTATAAGAAGTTCTCCACTCAGCTAGCTCCCCTTTTATTAGCAACATTCACAGAAGCTAGAGACAATAAAACTCTACCTCAAACTTTTCGGCAAGCATTAATCTCCATCTTTCCTAAACAAAATAAGGACATATTAGAATGTGCATCATACAGTACATACCAGTTTCACTTCTGAATAATGATGTTAAGATACTCTCCAAAGTCCTAGCTAGAAGGATTGAGAAAGTGCTGCCTTCGGTTATAACACAAGATCAAACTGGATTTATTAAAGGCCAACACTTAGCGTCCAATCTTCAACGCCTGTTTAATGTAATATTCACCCGCAAAGTCAAGCATCCCAGAGATATTATTATCCTTGGATGCAGAAAAAGCATTTGATATGATTGAATGGAACTACTAGAAATTTGGGTTTGGCCTGAACATTTGTGCATGGATCAAAGTACTGTATAGCAATCCAGAAGCTTCAGTTTGTATTAACAACATTAATTCAGACTACTTTAAACTAGAATGTGGTACCAGACAAGGATGCCCCTTGTTACCACTACTTTTTGCAATCACCATTGAGCCACTGGCAGTTCACTGTCGAAATGCTTGAGATAAAGCGGATTATCAGAGAAGGGCTTGAACAGAAAATTTCTCTATATGCAGATGATATGGATAACAGAATTTCAAAAGATTTCTGGTCTTAGAATTAATTTGAAAAAAAAAATGTGCTCTTTCCAGTGAATTCTCAAGCACAGAATATTAGATTGGACACCTTCCCTTTTATCATTGCAGATCAGTTTAAATGTCTAGTGGTAAATATCACAAGTAAACATAAAGCTCTTTATCAACAAAATTTTGCCGTCTGTATGGAAAAAATTAAGCAAGACTTGCATAGATGGTCAACCCTTCATCTCACTTTAGCTGGAAGAATTAACACTGTTAAGATAGTAACTTTTAATTGGAAAAGGTCCTAATTGCATGCTAGACACGTCTGCAATTTGAATAAAGGAACATCCAGTTACAAGCATTCTACATTGGGGTGTATTTAATGTAAATTAGAACATAAGTCTAATTTTAGACACTACCCCACTCTGGACAGTTCTCTAAATGTATCTTATGTTATCCAAGACTGCTCTTTATGTTTGATCACATCACATGTCACATTTATATATACAGTGGAGACAGAAAGCATTCAGACCCTTTCATTTTCTGCGCACATTATTGTCTTGCTAATTTAATTTTAAATGAATACATTTATCATTTTTGCCCATCAATCTACACTCAATAGCCCATAATGACAAAGTGAAAGTATGTTTTCAGAAGGTTAGCAAATTTATAAAAAATAAAATAAAATAAAAGAATCTTTTATTTATACAGGTAGCTGTCGACTTATGACCTATGCATCTTACAAATCATTCGACTTATGACCACTACTGTGTCTCACAGGCGAACAACATTTAAATAATCTATATTAGTCTAAAAACCTGGGTGTCATTCCTGTTTGCTTGTAATGATTGCCACCTCTCTTTTGACACTTCTTTAAACTTGTTGTCTTTTTCTTGTACAACCAAACCATGTCACTACATGGAACTTTTTATTAATCCATCTTGACGTTAACTCTGGTCATCCCTTTTCCCCATGTTGCCATTGATTTATGCTGCTTCTACTGTATATCAAGTCTCTTTCTGCTTATCATAGCACCATCTCCAAATCTTAGGACTTTGAGATATAAACCCAGGTTTCAATGACACTACCATTAAAGAGTGGAGGTCTTGTAGCTAAGGATCTGCGCTGGTATCTGGAAGGTTGCCGGTTCAAATCCCATTACTACCAGAAGGGATTCTACTCTGTTGGGCTCTTTTTAACATGACAATTGCTCTAGGGGCGCTGTACAATATCTGACCCTGCACTCTGAAACCCAAAGGTTATGCAAAGAGATGATTTATCCTTAGAGTAAGGTTTATAAAAAAACAGTAATAATAACAACATTCCACTGACTTGTCTTCTAATGCCACAGAACAAGTGATGCCAATAAAGATGGCGTATGGTATCTGGACCTGTGAGGAGACAGCAATGGAAGGGTGGAGTCCTGTGGGTAAAACTAAAATAAGCCCTTTTGGTAGTTTATGGCATTTTTGACAACCTGGAGTAGGATTGCAAGAAGAAGTGTGCAACATAGAAAGTGACTGAGTGGCAGTACAAGTTTGATGGGGTCCTGTTTGTATTGGGGGTTTTATAGTACTTTTAAGGGCAGTACTTCAGGAAGAGCAGCGCAGGCATTTAAATTACTAAGAGTTTTTTAGTTAATATCCCTCGCTAATGATCCACTAACCAGCTATTTGCGTGCACATTATCTTTTCTTTGCACTGTAGTATACGTACATAATAGTAGGAGGCACAATTGTACAAAGGAGTTTCTGCAAATACTTTCTCTGCTGCAACTTTGACAGATACTCCTTAGTATACAGTAATCCCTCGTTTATCGCGGGAGATAGGTTCCAAGGCCGGCCACAATAACTGAATTTCCGCAAAGTAGGGACACCATATTTATTTAATAATTTAACGTGTATTTGGACGTTTTTAAACCCTCCCTATACTGTTTACAACCCACGCTTTACTCTATTAATAACAGGGACAACTGTTAAGCAATATGAAATCGGTAGATAAGTTTACAGTTACTGTATAGCGAAGTACACGTACCTATATATAACGTGATGATGGTGATGAATATGCTGTGCAGTAAAAATGATGACGATGAAGGTGATGATGATTTTTACTGCACAGCCGTTGACTGTATTTTACGTCTCTTCAGCCATTTCCTGGGGCACCTCTTCCACGGTTTCCGAAGGTGTATCCATAGTAGTTGTAGGAACTGGCTCTTTTTTGGAAGGCTGCAAAAACATTGTGATCGGCAGCTGCTGCTGCTGCTTCTTTTTCCGGTCAAAGAGCAGCTTGTAGGCGGTCATGACGTTGTCGACCTTGTTGCAAAATTAGACCGATCGAACCATATCATCGTCCCATTCCTGTGACCGCTCTTGCAGATCCTTAGCCAGTCTGCAGCCACAGCCGCGCACGTTCTCCCTTCCTTCAACATATCCAGAAGTTTCACCTTCTCAGCGATCGTCATCATTCTTTGTTGGCCTTTGGGCTCAGCACCAGCCTTGGAAGAAGGAGCACGTTTGGGAGCCATTGCAGGGGGTGAAAATTGAAACGAAGTTCAACACAAAGAAACCACTAAAAAATCACACACAGTACAGTGTAAAGTAACACGCTCGGTGAGAAAGCTTGAAGCAAAATGGCTGTGACAGAGAGACAAGGGGAGGTGCTGTGGGATCTGGGCATCAGTCAAAGCACCAATCACGGGCCCGATTAGAAAGCGGGAAACTGTGATTTGTCGTCTCCCTCCCATGTACCAATCACAGCCCGTGTTACAACACACTTAGTCACCAAACTTGTTTTGTTGTTCTTAGACTAGGAAATACTACTACTATGTTTAAAAACCCGCAAAGTCGTGAATCCGCGAAAAGTGAACCGCGAAGTAGCGAGGGATTACTGTAAAACAATTTGAGAAACACCGGTTTGAAGTAGTCATGTTTCTGTTTCCTCCTGGGGGACTCCACAATTCCTGCAGGTATTTACATCCAGCCAGTTTCACAATCACTACATCATTCTTACTTTTAGTTTATTGTTTAATTGTCTAGCCTGCAGGAGAGTCATAAATATATGGAATCTTTGTCATAGTTTTTAATGCTTACATTTCTTTTGTTTTTTTCTTTTAGTTTTAAATGCTTATATTTCTTTTGCTGTTTTCTTTTTAATTTACTCTTTTCTGCAGAGTTTCTCTTACTTGTATGTTATTGTTTATGATTAATGCATAAACCGGTGCAATGAACACTAAACAGAATGATTTAGTTGAGTGCCTCTTCTCATTAAAGAAAATATTTGTTACAAATGAGAAGACCAGTGAATACGGCCCTGAAGTAACTCCTGCATTCAGTTACTGTCATAGTTATTAATTTCAGCTTTTGCTTTGATTAATTTTATAATTTTTTCAGCTCTCAATTTGTTTATTATAAGGCACTATTTTGTGGAGTTTCATTCATTGCTTCTACTCCTTCCCCACAGTATAAAGATCAATATTGTGCACTTTCACATTGTCCAGAGATTGTAGGTATTATTTAAAACCTACAGTGTAAAAACAGGGGTCCTCAATCACAGTTCTGGAGGGCCGCAGTGGCTGCAGGATTTTGTGCTAACCCGGCTCCTTAATTAAAAAGCAATTCTTGCCAATAATTTAATTTCATGGCTTGTTTGCACTTTAACCCTGCTATGTCAGGTCATTCTCATATTCTAGATTTTCTTCCCTTTTCTAAGGATATCATCCAAATGATTTGAAGGCTAAAATGGATGAGTAATTCTCAGTCCTTCACTTTTTTCTCTTCACTTTCCTTCAAAGTATTTAATTAAACCCAGTAGTACACGATAAATACACACAGCTGTAAATGGTAGCAAGCTAAATGGAGAAATGCTGGTTTCTTTTGTCATTTGCATGTTTTTGCTAATTAGGAGCAATTAAAAACCAAGACTACAGCTGTTTAAGACTAAAATAAACAATAAGGGTTCAAAATCTTAACGAACGAGACAACTAAAGTGAAGCAGAAGAAATAAGTGGGTTGAAGCAAAAACCTGCAGCCACTGCGGCCCTCCAGGACCGTGACTGAGAACCCCTGCTTTAAAGTTTAATGTTTAGGATTTCAAACTTTTTGCTATGTCTTTTTTACTAAGAATTTTCTTAGTATATTAAAATCTACAGTATATGTAGATTAGGTCTTTCTGTTACTGACCATGGCTAGTTCATCAAGTACAATTTCATTTTCTAGTCCTTTTCTCTCTTATATCCAAGAAAGAATTTTATTGTCACTTTGCATCAGCAGAAAATCTTAGACTATTGAAAATATGACTGACCTCAGGATGAAATAAATATTTAAAAATATCTAACACATGCATAAAAAAACATTTCTCAAGATGCATTCATTCGAAGTCAACCAATAAGTTGCTGCTGTCATACCAGATAGCAATTCCACCCAGTATTCTGATGATCACAAGAAATGAAGGGGATACGCCCCTTGAATGGGTTTTCCCCTGTATTAATATACCTTATGTAGTTGCCAAGGTGGATGGACAGTCATCTTGGCCAGGCTGGTTGATGGCACCTTTCCTGGCTGGGAGGCCATAGTGGATGAACAGGAGGAGATTATCTCTCCAGAGCAATTTCTCCTCCTGTACGATAGATTGTAGTGCTCCTCTGGCATGGATTCAATGGACACCCGCCGAGATCCATGGGATTCATAGTCTTGATGGACAGCCCTGACTGGGTCTTTGGGTACTGTCAGAGGACACTGTAGGAGAGACATATGGGACCGCATGACCCAGAAGTGTTTCTTCCACTGACTAGTATATGACCAGAAGTACTCAAAATCAAAGGGAGCCATCCAGCCTCCTCCAGCTGAATTAGAGTTGAGATGCAGAAGAAGACACTCACCTGGAGGAGTGGAAGGAAAAAAAGAAACAGTATTATATAGGTGGCTATATAAATGGGTCTTGTTCATTTGTGAAGGTACAGTATTTAATAAACAAAAACTATATTTAAACCTGGGACTGTGTTTTGTCTGTTGGTGTCTGGGTTTTGGGCCTTGGTGGCCCCCCCTTCTGCTTACATTGGCAACATAGTCAACAGGATTTTCTGGTTGTCTGCTAGCAGGAAACTTAATAAAGTATATTTGCGTAACCAAACCTAAACCCAATATTGATAATTTCAAAAGTGACTTCAGAAAAATGTTCCACGTCCTTTTACTTTACAAGGTAGTAATTATGTCATGTTTTAACCCAGTTAAACCAATTCAAGACCGTGGGGTAGTTGCTAGAGGCTGTTCCAGCTAGCATAAAGCGCAAGGCAGGAACAAACCCTGGACAGGACACCAGTCCATCACAAAGCAAACGCACACACACACACACACACATCCACAAACCAGGGCCAAATTAGCAACGCCAATTCACGTAACCTGCTTGTCCATGAATAGTGGGAGGTAACTGGAGCACCTAGAGGAACCCCACAAAGGCATTGCGAGAACATACATACATACTCCATACTGGGAGGACACAGGGTATGAACCTGTGCTACCATGGTGTTACTGTATCATTGTACCGACATAAGGTAGCAAAAAAGGAATGATAAAAATCCATTTCAAACTTATTATCTAAAATGTGTTTCACACCCAAAATAAAAGATGAATTGACAAGATATGATATGGGAAACACATTAGATATTATGGACTTCAAAACATTGGAACTCATTTAACTGATAGAAAATTAAAAATAAAACAAAAAGAGAGGTATTTTTTCAAACTACCCAGAACAAAAAAAAATGTTTAAACCCATGGAATTGGGAAAAATAAGTGTTGGCTTAAAAGAGTGTTAAGAAGGAGTCACAAGAAAAACTATATTTTTATAGTGTCGATGTTAGTCACATAGTTATTTTTTCCCCAGAATTATAGGGAAACTAAAGTGTTCACTATTGATGAAAGTGTTTGTCCAAGGTAGCAATGGGTTGATAACAATGATAAATGTTGGGGTGCCAACCCAGCAATCCCCATTTACTTAAAAAAATAAAAAGAAAACTTTGCTTAACGGCACGATTACAGACAGAAATGTCACACTTTGCAGTTCAAACAGAAAAATGTTGCCTAGCAAGGTTTCTGCAAGTGATGCCTTCTTCCAGGCGGTTGGGCTTTTATGGTCCAGGGGCCTGAAGGGACAGAGTCAGTTGCCCTCAGTGGACAGTTTCTCAGTTCTGTAAAGACAAAGGAAGATGACACAGTTAGCTGCAGTGCCCCTTCTCTGCCCATGGTGGTGTTACATACCTGGGAGGAATCTGGAAGATGACCCTCTGATGTGCATATGTGACACACAGTAAATTAAATTAAAAAAAAATGCTGGAAAGTAGCAAAAATGTACAAAGACTTGTAGAGTCTACTAATTTGTCTCTTTTTACTTTACTGGCTTGAAACATTTATCGAAAATTTATTTGGACTATTTAGGCTCAAAAGGCTTTTGACACCTTAAAGAATGTAAGCGACTTTTCTCTCTAAAATCTGAATAAGACCTTTACTGTTGATAGAAAATGAAAAAATAATAAGGCAAAGAAAACTCAAAGCATTTCAAGTTTGGGCAAAAATGCAGATATGTCAGAGTTTCTTAGAATAAAATAATCAAGAGGACAGTTCACTAAACAGTGAGAGTAATTCAAAGCAAGAACAATGCCCAGTTTGTGAAATTGGTTGTAATAAAAACCTGTAGCCATGAAGATCCCCCTGGAGGGTCTCAAGAGCTACAGGTTTTTGTTTTAACAGATCGCTCGATTAGAAACTAACTCTAAAGCTTAAAGAAACATGCCATTTAGTTAGATGTTCTGTGCCTTGCTATTTTTAACATTTGGATATACCAGTCGTTCCTAGCGGTGTTTATTCGACTTTGTGGCACAATTAGCAAAAAAAAAAAAAAAAAGAATTAGTGGGGTCCCTAAATATTCCTTCTGTCTCATCTTTCCAAAATACTTTATTAAAAGAGCTTTTGCATGATAAACAAAGACACTCAAATGGAACTAAGTCACCTTGTTTCATGGTTAATTCATGGCTGCCTAAAAAAACAATTAAGTATGTAATAATAATATAATATTAATAATAATACATTTTATTTATATAGTGCCTTTCCCATGCTCAAGGCGCTTCACAGAGTCTTAAAAAAAAACAGCAGGGTATATGTAACATTGGATACAAATGTTTTCCTGAGTAGACACTCAAAAAACAAATACAAAATGAATTAAAATTAAAACAATTAAAACAGCAATATAATATTGTTGGGCTGCCACAGCATGTTCTTTTCCAGACTGCTGTAGTGCTAATACAGATAGAGAGAATTTCAGACACTGAACCACAAGTAATTATAGTAGCGGAGGATTCAGAATAAGGCATTGTTTAAATCCGGACATTCCTTGTGTGTGTAGCCCTTAGCAGGACTAAAAAAGATTTGTCTTCTTGGTGTCATATAAGGAAAGGTTTGCTCCTTTGGCCTTGACAGCTGAAGCAGATAATAGCAAGGATTAGGACTGCTGTATGTGTACATCAGCATTGAATCCTTGCTTTAGTTTTATTTACTGTACAGTTCATTCATGTTTGATATTAAATTAAATTTGATATATTTTTATTAAGTGCACTTCCACTTTTGAACCCTGCATGCTTTACAAATGTAATTACAAATGTACGATGAAAAAAGAAATACAGATTAAACACAAAATATTATCTTGAAACATAGACAGATGAATATTATTTCATATAAGGTCTCAGTGTTGTACAAATCACACTACACAATGCTCTTCTGCAATCAGACTTACTTTCAGAGTTAGAACAGACAGGGTGATATCTGCCTAAAAGCATGTAATTCTTCATCAGCATTTGTCTTTAGATCTGTTGTCCTGAAATGGGGACAGATCAGTCTGACTGACATCCAGAACAGCCTGCAACAACTGAGGCCTTAGACTGGCAAACCTTTTTTAATTTCAAAAGCAGAGATTTTTAAAGACTGCATTTAATGTGTGAGTCAGCACATCATGCATTATCTTAGGCAGCAGCTGATGCAGTATAAATTACAGTATAAGGTTTGTTTATTTCTTTTGTGTTTCTTTCCTAGAAAGGCACAGTACCAAGGCTCCTCTCCAAATTCTCCCAGGGTAAAATTTGTGATCCTTGAAAAAATCATGATTATATATACAGTAATACCTTATTTAACCAAAAAGATGCTTCCAGGACTTTACTTCATTATAAGAAACTTTAATATCAGAGACAGATGTTCAATACCAGGAAAATGGATACATGACCGAGAATGTAATTGGAGAACTGTTTATTATGCAACCAAAACTGCCATCCCCTTCAACCGTGGCTCTTCAAGGCAGAGATTGCCCAAATATTTCTTGACTCCCTCCATGTGGTTCTACATGCTTTTATCTACCTTATTCACTACTTGCACATCTGTGTCACCAGCTCTAGCAGAGGACAAATGCTAATACTAACCCTAATGATTCATTTCTTTTATCCAATTGTTGTCCTCTTTATAGTATGCATTTTAGTTTCTAAAGATATTTCTTAACATTTTCATGACATACTGCACAAATTATATTTATTATGTTATAAAATTATTAAAATAATTATAGTATGTGTTTTGTCATGAAGTTATTGGGACACAGCACAGCACAGTATACTCCAGCCTTCTGGTAATTGCTGGTGACAAACTCAAAATGCTTAGCTTACAGAGGCCCTCAGAACAAGCTCCTTAATGCCTTGAACAAGAGACAATCTCAAGTAATTGAGAGATGCCATTAGTGCTGGTTATAGGATGCACGTGGGACAGCAGCCTGCTTTACTTTTGCATCATGAGAGAGTCTCTCTTGCTTAAACCTTTAAGGAACTTTGTGGGTTCATAACCTGCTGCCAGCAGTTAGCATAGTGTAAACATTTGGACCTGAATGAATTGTGGTGTATCCCATCCAATCCACAACAAAATACTTGGCAGAGTTGACAGCATTTGTGCTAAGGTTGTGTGTTGTGTAGTGGCCCACTGGGTTAGGAAGTACACCACTTGAAGCATGAGATCTTCTCTCTTGGTCAAAGTGTTAAAGAAATGAACCCTGCTATAACCTAGGAGTCGTGAGTTCACTACTGTCCACCAGCAGTTATCAAAATTGTCCAGGCTGAAACCGGTCTTGGTATGTCCAATCCACTCCGGAGCAAAACACTTGCCGTAGTCGGCAGAATTTGCACCGTGGGTGGGTGGAGTGTGGTGTCCAATTGGTGCTGCATGCAAGGTGTTAGTATCCTGGTAACACTGGCTCAATGAATCATTCTGCAGAAGTGTTTCAAGAAACACTACTGGGGCTCCTCTATACCTACTGCACTATGGCTTTATAAAGACTCAGTGTTGATTGTGACTGCTCTTTTTAACTTTAACTAAGTCAGAAGCTTTCTTTCCTTTTAATAATACTGGTTTGTATTTGAAGATTGGGCATTTCTCAGCCTTTACGTATTTGCAACCCGAGTTTTCATAACAGTTTTAATTGCGCCCCCCTAATGTCCACTAATACCAATTTGTTCTTTTTTAATTAATGATATATCATAGATGCATATTTTATTATACCTACTTAACTTTTATTGGCATTTATCTAACTTTATATGTATTTTTCTAGTATCAAAAGTGTAGTTTAAGTTAATTTGTTTTGGTTTCAATAGATGTATTTTTCATATTTTCGATTCATGTTTTCTTTTTTTCACATCTTCGTGCACCCCCTTTTTGTTACTTCAAGCATCCCCTAGGGGCCCGCCCCACAGTTTGAGAACCACTGTGTTATATTATCTATCTATCTATCTATCTATCTATCTATCTATGTATCTATCTATCTATCTATCTATCTATCTATCTATCTATCTATCTATCTATCTATCTATCTATCTAATGTGTAACTTAATCTATTTACCAAAGAGTTGATATCGGCAGTTAGAAAATATATCAATCTGTGTCTTTTAAATCTATCTTTCTATCTATCTGAAACCAGCCATGGACAGGGTAACTCCATCACAGAGCACACATACACAAAACACTGACTAATGTAGGCCAATTTAGAGTTGAAAGTTAAAATACAATTCTTAGGTTGCTAGAAGAATTTCTGTGAGTAAAATATATTTCGTATATGTGATGTATATTAATAGAGTCAAAGCTACATTCATCAATCTCCTTTCATCATTCCAGTATCATGGGGAGTCAGTGCAAATCCCAGAAACAGTGAGATCAAGACAGGAACTAGTCCTGAATGGGATGTCAGTCTGTCTCTGTCACTCTCTTGCACACACCCACAGTTACTCATAAGACAACTTAAAGTCATGAATCAGCCTGACATCATATGTTTGGATAGTGGGAGGAAACCAAGGTCCCTGTGGGAACTTATCTGGGAACTTAGGACAAACGCCACACTGAGGATAATTGCAGAGGTTTATTACAGGGCCCTATGGCTGTGATGCAAAAATGCTTTCAAGTGCTCCATCCATACTGTAGTTTCAGTTGTAAAAACCAGTTTCAAAGTTTACTTTGTTCAAGTCAAGTAAAGATGGTTCACTGAATTTAATCATTTTGCTGGCCTTTGTCTGGCCAGAATCCAGGCTGATCCAGCTGTACATTTTCACTAAAGGCAACAAGTGAAAAAATAGAGGAGTAAAGAAGGTTCTTTTAGTGTTGCCATCTATGGAGCACAACAGGCAGGGGATGTGCGGGGGTTCATTGCTGCTTGACAATCCACAGCTCTGCAATGGCCAGTTAACCTTTACATTCCTTCAGGCTTTTATCTTTGACAGCTGGTATGGTATCTTCTGAGCTTCACACAAAAGAAGTGATAAACCTTTTCGGCTTTGCTGTAGCAGCGGCAGCAAAGTAAATTTCCAAAAAAGTGACTTGCTTTCAAGGTCAGGATTTTCAGTGTCTTTCCAGAATAAACTGTTTATTTTTAAATATTGTTGACATCTGGCACAGAGGCTGCAGAACTTTGCATGACCTTAGTTATGGCTGCTTCTCTAACCATTTTTAGGTATGAGAAACTATTGGACATTGGAATCTCTGCTTACTACAGTTATTTTTACAATTGCTACTATTAAATTCTCACATGCCTGTTAATCTTTGCCAGTTGTTGGCATGTGAATATTTAGTCCTCCGTACCCTCTGACCTGGATTAAGCACGTATAAAAATAAATAGATGAATAAACGTTTAATTGAAATATTCTACCAATGTTTGATCAGTGGTCCTAGATCAACAGTGTAATCTTGTAGTGCCTCAGCCATTCATTCAAGAGGAATGTACAAGTTAAAATTAAATAAGTTAGAAAATGCATGCATGGCATAACTTTCAGGTGTATTCAGGTAGTTAGCTAATTCTTTTGGAAGTTGGACAATTTAAAATTTTTGTTAATTCACTTCATCAAAGGACAGATATCAGATTTTTTTGTTAAATATTTTTGTAACAAGTCCAAAAATAACAATGATAACAAAATGTAATTACGTGTATTTGTAGAGTACATAAACACATGTTTTTACCAGCATCTTATAATATCATGTATTTAAAACTCCTAAAAGGCTGCTGGTGAATGAAAGAGCTTTCATAGATGCCTGATTACATTTTTGTACTATTATTAATTGTCAAATGTGGAGGGTTGATGGCTAATATACAGGGTGGGCCATTTATATGGATACACCTTAATAAAATGGGAATGGTTGGTGATATTAACTTCCTGTTTGTGGCACATTAGTATATGTGAGGGGGGAAACTTTTCAAGATGGGTGGTGACCATGGTGGCCATTTGGAAATCGGCCATTTTGGATCCAACTTTTGTTTTTTTCAATAGGAAGAGGGTCATGTGACACATCAAACTTATTGGGAATTTCACAAGAAAAACAATGGTGTGCTTTTCAAAGAAGTACCGAATCAAGTGGTAAACTCTTGGTTAAAGTGTCATGTTAAAATTGCTCGTAACAATGGATAACAGGTCAATGTGGTGCTTTTCTAATAACTTACAGTATCAGAGAAATAATACATTATTATAATGTGCAGATAATGTAGCCATGGGGTTGTTTTTCGTGTAACATAAATACTGAGTGCATACTTATTCAATGTATACATTACAGCTTCCTTTTCTACTTTACTGATAAAAACATTATTTAATTTACCTGGTAGAAATTTAGCGTGCAGGAGAAGTGAGTTGTTGTGACTGAGGTTCATGTAAGTCACTGATGTGATAGCAATGAGTTTGCACCCATACATGTAACATATTTTGAGGATCTGTTTTGCCATCAGGAGTGTTTAACAGACATGTAAAAGAGGAAAATTTACAAGATATACAAGGTAAAATAACCATTCTCAAGGTAAATTGTATTTGCCAATGCTATTAAATTGAAGTTCTTGAAACTGCAAAAATTTGTATAACATGTTTTATATCAAGGATATCTCAATGGAAATGGAACTTTCCTGTAAAAAAACGGTGTGCCAGACTTCACACAATCATTTCACTAACAGGTAAGTTGTTTTATTCATGACAACTACAGTAGGTTCTTTTTGCATTTTATGTGAACCCACCTAAATATTAGTACTGTTTGCTCTTGCTTACAGTTATTTTTGAGTTATAATCTATTTATGTAGTCATTCAAAATCCATCTGAGTCACAAATGCAGGAGCCCATCCTAGGAGAATCAGGCAAATGTCAGGCAGCCCAATAATGATGTTCTTACTAACACAAACATGTTGATTTATAACATAAGACACTAGGCAAGGAGCAGTCCTGGACGTGGGGCCACCCCCTTACATGTGCATATTGATTTATAATATTATGGTTAAACACTTTGAATTCTAATACTGTATTATCAAAGTTCAGGTAATCTGAAGTATTGCAAATATGTTCATTGTTTGTGAAACTTAATTTAATTTAGGCCTGAAGATGGGCTGGAGCCTATCCTGGTCAGATTTATTTCTTACTAACAAACATGGAGTGCAGGTTTCTCTGAATTCTGCACAACCATGTGTCATAACATCCTCCTCTGATCCAGAAAACCATAATGAAGCAGTATTTAACTCAAAGCAACTGGTCAAAGAACACTACATAATTTAGTAAAATTTCAAACATTTTCTTTATAACTTTAAGTACTGTACATTATTCAAACTTATCCCTTGTTCTCAGAATTAGTACTGTAGATTTTTGGTCACCTTACTGTTTGTAATAAAATGTTATATACATCCAATGGCCACTTTATCAGGCTCACCCGCCATTTTGCCCTCAAGATAATCTAAATCATTCTGAAACACAACAGTGGTAGAAATGTAACGATGATGGCCAGACCAGATAATGCTTTCCCAATCACTTTAGTGTCCAATGTTTGCATTCCTACGCCCACTAAAATGGCACTGCTTGGTTTTTATTGAAAAGAGGTGGGTGGCAATGTACAGCATGATGAGTTGTGTCTACTGGCATTCCCCTTTCAGTATCACTGCTCTGCGCAGCTGCTAGATGATTGACTTAAAGCCCATTTGTTATACATGTCATGTCAGTCTTTCTTGGCTCCTTTTCACAATGATCTGTTTCAAACCAGCATGCTACTGTTGTCTGTAATTAAGTGTAGGTAGACCTCAGAAGTTGCCAAATCTACAAAAATACAGATTTACAGAATAATCAACAATAATTTTACAAATACAAGAAATAAAAGGTCAATGAATTAATTTAATAAGAGTCACTCTGGTAGCTTTCTTGTGCAATGTTCTCTAATAGACATAATTAAAAATGCTTAAGTATTGGGAAATTAGTGCACATGAGATCACAAGCCTGACATAACATTCATATTATCTAAGTAAAGTGCAAATAAAATGTTATTAAAACTATTGAATGTCAATAAAAGGATGTTATGCCCAGATGTTATAATGTGTTGATGAAATTGCATTTGGAGTTCTGAGTGCAATTATGGCCACCATGAAATAAAGGCAAAGAAAAGCATCCATATACATAGACAGACTGACACACACACACACACACTGATAGATAGATAGATAGATAGATAGATAGATAGATAGATAGATAGATAGATAGATAGATAGTACTTTATTTGCCATAAGGAGAAATTTAGCTTTTACAGACAAGAAATATTAAAATATTATAACAGACAACAACAACAACAACCACTTCTCAAACACACACAAAAAGTAAGGAAAAAAATATTACTTTGTTGGCTAAAAATAAGAGAGGGCAGTCACAGTAAGGTACTATAGAGGTGTATTGCTGTAGATGTGAAGGAGCCCCAGTTGCATTTCTTTTCCCACTTCTGCTGAATGATTTGTTGGTCAAAGAGTTCTCAGTACTAGTGTGATAGAGAAAGGATGTGCAGTAATGTCCATAAAGGCCATCACTTTTGGCTTCATTTTATCCTCCTCTACAAACTCCAGTCAAGAGTGTGTCCTATAATTGAGCCTTCTTCCTCAATCAGCTTGTTGCTTCAGTGGGCCTTCCTTGAAGCAATGTTAACACCACAGTGTAGAAAATCACACTGGCCATAAAGAACCAGAACATGTAAAGGATGTCACTACTCACATTAAAGGTGCATAGTCTTCTAAGAAATAAGCATCTGTTCTGCCCTTACTTATATACAATACTCCAAAAAATCAAGGGAACACTTAATCATCACAGTCTAACACCAAGCCAGTTAACCTTCAGGGATATCAGTCTGTCCAGTTAGGAAGCATAAGGAATTGTGAATCAGCTTCATCTGCTTTAGTACAAATAAAAGTGACAACAGGTGCACTGGAAGGGCAACAGCAAGATAACCCCCAAAAAGGAAATGGTTTTGCAGGTGGTGGCCACAGACAATTCTTCTCGTCTAATATTTCCTGAATGATTCTTCTCTAGGTTGGCATTTTGCAAAATTGTCTCCTGGTGTCACCTCAATGTTCTTGAGAATGTGCTTGGAGACACAGCACACGTTCTTGCAATGGCACATATGTGCCATTCTGGAGGAGCAGGACTACCTGTGCAAACTGAATTGGTTGAAGGTACTGCTTTATACTACCAGTAGTGACAAGGACACTAGCATCACAGCAGTTAATTCACAATCGTTTATGCTCCTTAACAGATTGATATCCCCAAAGCTTAACTGATTTGGTGTTAGACTGTGATGATTAAGTGTTCCCTTCATTTTTTTGAGCAGTGTTGTTCCTCTGTGTTATGAGACTAGAGACTAGTCCAACATGTCAATGATGTGGACCCATAGTGCTTGTGGTAGTACACCATGTCCATATACACTCCTTGAATAGTGAGCATCTTGGTGCTGCAAAAGTCAATTACAAGTTCCTTGGTTTTGCTGATGTTAAAATGTGGACAATTCTCTTTGCACCAAGAAGCAAAATTCTTCACCTGACTGCTATACTCAGTCTCGTCCCCTTTATCAATACACCACATAAGTGCAGAATCATCTTTGAATTTCTGCAAGTGACTTGACCTGGTATTATATTTATAAGGGAGTTAAGGGAAAGAGAGAGTCTCACAAACTGCCATCTGCCCGAGAGTTAGTCCATTATCCAGAACAACATAGGCTCAACATGTGCATATCTCTGAACTTTCCCTATTACAGATGGTATTGAATAAGCTGAGAAATCAAAAAGCATAATCCTAACAGTGCAGCCAGCTTTGTGCACATGGGGATAAGCCTTGTGGTGCAGACAGATAAGTGCATCTTCACTGAAGACTTTTTCTGACAGGCAAACTGCTGTGGTTCCAAGTGGTCTTTCACAAAAGGACTTATATAGTCTAGGATTCAACCTCTTGAAGGTCTTTATTATTTGGGATATTAGAGTCACTGGCCTCTAGTCAATCGGTGAAAAGGCACCTACAGGATGTTTTCAACAGAAGCTGCACTTTCTAGAGCCTTGGTTACAAACTAAACAATAGGGAATACCATAAAGTTGGTCAGCACAGGCCTTAAGTAATCAAGGACTAACTCCATTCAATCCAGCAGCTTTTCATGTGTTCCACCTCCTCAGTTTTTTCCTCACTTGGTCATCTGATATGGACAACTGAAGGTCAAGAGAGTATTCATCACTGACCATACCAGTTGATATGGTAGTAGTAAAGATGATGTGGAGTCACTGGCCATTAGACGAAAGTGGCAGTTGGAGGGAAAAATCTCTCAGAAAAGTGGATCAGAGTATTAGCTTGGTTAACATATTCCCTTCTAACACCTAAGCCCTGAAATACTTGAGTCCTGAAATTATACCCAGTTCATTACAAACATCTTTTATGTTATTCTGAGTGATTTCGATTTCTATTTTAAATGTGTAAGCTTCCTTTCCCTCACTCAGTTTTTTCTTCAGAACTATCTGTACACCCTTCAAAGCCTCTTTGTCATCAGATTTGAAAACTCTCTTCTTATCATTTAAGCTCCTTTGTAGTCCAGGGATTTTTTTTAAAAGCTGCACACTGTTTCTGAATGAACAATAGTGTCCATGCAGAAGTTATATGGTCTGTGATGCAGTGAGTTTTTATATAACTTCCAAGCAGCATGCATATCAGATGTAAATTTGAAATCCATTTATACCATTTATAGTAGCTATTTCAAGTGACAAGACAGATCACATCTAATCCTGAAGTTAATCAAAACCAGTAACTAGTAAAGCAAAGTTCAAAAACACAATGAAAAACAGAGAGAGCACAGAGCTTCTGTAAAAGGCTGTTGCCTGCACAGCAGCTAGAATATAGAACATCCTTCATCTGAAGGGTTTGTCCTAATCTGACAGATTAAGGGAATTAAACCTCTTTAGTTTTGAGAACAGAAATATATGTGGAGTCCTAATAAAGATCTTTACAATAAAATTAATCATGCAGAATAATTTCAGGGTGGTGCAGTGGGTAGCGCTGCTGCCTCGGGGTAAGGAGACCTGGGTTTGCTTCCCGGGTCCTCCCTGCATGGAGTTTGCAAGTTCTCCCTGTGTTTCCTCACACAGTCCAGACATGTAGGTTAGGTGCATTGGCGATTGTAAATTGTCCCGTGTGTGTGTGTGCGCCTGGCGGTGGGATGGCACCCTGCCCGGGGTTTGTTTCCTGCCTTGCGCCCTGTATTGGCTGGTATTGGTTCCAGCAGACCCTGTGACCCTGTAGTTAGGATATAGCGGGTTGGATAGATGGATGGAATACTTTCAGTTATATCATGTACTTGAACAGGAATCACTTCTTCCTATGGAAATCTGGAACAAGCTATAAAGTAATGTTCTTGGAATGGAATCCTTGACAATTTTTAAAAACTGTTTTGATGAAATATTTGGTCAGCTTAGCTATTACAAATTAAATTATTGCAACAGACTGGATGGACTGAGTGGTCTCCCCTTTCTTGCCAAATTTTCTGTGTTGTCAAAAATGGCTTACACTTTCAGCTATATTAATACTTAATTGTTTCCTTAGCAAGCAGCAGAAGGATCACATTAAATTGTACTAAACAAATAGAAAGTGTATATTATTGAGGAATCATAGATAAAGTAATAGCAGTTCCAGTAAAAACTGTTAAGGTTTTTGACCTTATTCTTGGCTACACCACAATGAGGATGAACTGTAAAATAATATGTGAACAGAAAAGTGAAATAATTATACTGATTTAAAAATCAGCAGGCAATATTGACTCATGATTTTTTTTTTGTGTGACTTGAAATGAGGTCTTCTCATAGCATGTAATTCTGCAAATCACCAAGTTTGCATTATTATTTTCTTGATTATTTTAGTATGAAAATCAGATGAAGATATCTGAAAATCAAGGCAAACCACATTTGGCACACTTTCAAGTATGCATTATAATATTTAAATATCAGTCGCTGTGTGAATTCTAGTTATTTTCAACAAAATAAAATATATATATATTCATGACAAATCCACTTCACTTTGTCTACAGAAATGCAGAAATACCTTAGACCTGCACTAGGGGTCTCACTTTCATATCTTATTCCACCAATAAAAAAGCAGTACTTTAAAGAAATTTCTGGCAGAGATAAAATTACACATGAACAGATCATAAAAAAGCAGCATGTCAAGTCAAGCGGTTGTCACTTGGTGGCTTATTTCAGAATTAGTGCAAAATTTACCAAAACTAATGCTCGGTTTTCAGCAGACACAGTGATAGAACAGTCACATTTGATTACGTAATTCTCTCTAAGCTTGTAGATTATACCTGGACTTTTAGCTATAACAGATTTAACCTTGGTGTGTTAGGTATCAGACTTCTGATTTTAGTTGTAAGTTAATCTTATTAAATGATAACCAATATAAAATACTATATAACCGTTCAAATAAAATATATTTAGAACAGGGCTAGAATATTGGTAAGCACTGGTGTCTTACAGTTCCAGAGAACTGTGTGTGAATCCTAAACCTTTCACTGCCTGTGTAGAGTCGGCACTAACTGTGTAGGACTTTTGCTGTTCACTTTTCATTGTTACTGTGTTTCTCCCTAAATTTGAATGACATGTGTTAAATTAATTGGTAACTGCAAATTGGTCCCATATAAGTTGTTTCCTGCTTCCTCCATGTAACACCTCTGGCATAAGTAGACGCACATACACACACCCACACACATGCACACGCAAACACACTGACTTGCATTAAGTGTAGTCAGTGCATTCAAAAGAGTTTTAAACAGTTATCACTGCAACCTGTTGCTTCTAAGTTGTTTTCCCTTCTAGTAAATTCTATATCGTAGCTTGAATGAAAAAAGACAGTCCTAATCCTATCACTTTTCATATATTTTTGCATCCTGATATAAAATATCTACAACATGCATCATTAAATTAAATCTAGTTTGATTTTTTTTTATTATCTATCATAATCTCCTATCTGAGAAATACCAATTGTTCAAGCACCACCTGCTTTCAATTTGTTATCACAATGAACGTTTTGTTGAACTTTTGGCAAGGCTCTTTATTTTAAAATATGCTTATTTAGTTTATCCTCCTACTTATTTAGAGAAGTTAAAGTTGACATTTATTTTGGGAACAAAATGCTTGTAATCACTCTTAAGGCTTGCTGATCACAGAATACAAGATTATGCTTTACATTTGACATCAGATTCCTGGGAAAAATTATGCTTAGAGATTTTAATTTAATCTTTTTGCTAGAAGAACATGCCATTATGTTGCATCATTTAACAGAAATGTAGTAGGTTTAATAAAACACATCCCTAAGACATTGCAGCTGCAGTTATTGTAATAAATTAAAAAAGTAGAGGCATCTGGAGTGTATTGTAACGGTACACAATCTAGCATTACATGGTATCTTCAAAATATTACTGATGAAAATACCCAAAAATAAGTGTATTGCTTTGATTAGGTACATACTAGTCATCTGTTAGTAAGTTACTGTGGAGAAAGGAAGCATATTCAGCAGTAGTATCTCTAATGAAATTGTGATTTTAATGGTAGTGCCAATATCTTTTATGCACTGTTTATGATAAGATCCTAGTGTATCTAAGAGCATGCAATATGTTTTCTGTTTGTGTTTAAAAGATACTCACCTTAAACGTCTATAAACTACAAAGTCTGTACCTGTCTAGAGGAAAATCATTTTAGGATTACACAAACCCTGTGTTGAGTGGTTTATCTAGTTGGAGGTTATATTGAATGGCTGAACTGAAGATGAATGTAATACCTAATGACCATGCCACATTATACAACTTTTCCAGTGATTTTCAGCCACAGACTTCATTTTCACAATCTTACCATGCTGGTGGCAGTCAAGGAGTGCTTCCATGGCCACCAGTCGGGTAGTTGGACATCTCCAGTGACTCAATCCAGATAGTTAGGCTTGTTTGTTTTTTGTTTTTATTGATATACCTTGTTGAATCCTGAGGGGAAATTATACTTCCACTTTACCCTTAGTGGTCAGAGCACAGGGCCGGCCATTGTATAGCACCCCTGGAGCAATTTTCAGGTTAAGGGCTCAACGGAGTAGGGAGCAGGATCCCTTCTGGCAGTAATGGGATTTAAACCGGCACCACTCTGTGTCTTAAGTCATAGAGAAAGGCTCTGTGTATGCAAGAGCTGGCAAAAATAAGCACTCATACAGAAATACATCACATAAAATGAGGCCCAGTTGTTTTGGAAATGCTAAATAAAACATCTGTCGAATGTTGTGAGATTTACGTACCGCGACAGACTGGAAAGAAAGAACAAAGGGTTCG
Organism: Polypterus senegalus; assembly: GCF_016835505.1. Taxonomy (NCBI): domain Eukaryota; kingdom Metazoa; phylum Chordata; class Cladistia; order Polypteriformes; family Polypteridae; genus Polypterus; species Polypterus senegalus. Next base: position 215,292,470 of record NC_053156.1, read on the forward strand.
ATTATGGCTGAACTGTCGTACAAATAAAGCCTTTGCTCTGTCAGGTGGCACACTATTGACTGTCAGATAAAGGGGAGAGCTTGTGATACTTTGGAAATGTGAAACTTCAAGAAAGTCATAAAGCGGTGTGGCAGTAGGGGGCAGTAGTGCACCCTTGAACCCTCAGGGATGACTCCAGACACCAGGTAAAAGTCCACGACCCTTTATTGTTTAATAACAATGTGCACCAAGCACCCTCCACACTACTCATAAACCAATACTCTAAGTAACACACAATAAACTCTCCTCCTCGCCCAGACACTTGCTCCTCTACCTCCCAGCTCAGCTCAGTGTCTGGACTGAGGCACCATCCTTTTATAGCCCCTGACCCGGAGGTATTCCTGTCCCGACAGTCCATAGTTCCTTACTCCTTCCGGGTCAGGGCAATCAGTCTTTTACTTTAACCCGGGAGCACGTTGTTAGTTCCTGTCACGTGACCATGACGTACTCCCGGGTCATAGGGCATGAAAGAGCCCATAAGCCCCCCCACAGCGACTCCTGATGGCCCCAAGGTATCCAGCAGGGTTGTGTAAAAATACTACAAGGTCCATAATGCCCTGCTGGACCTCGGGCATGATCCTGCTGTCGGGAGAGCTCCTCCTGGCGGCCTGGGGGTGCAGACCGGCATGGAAAGCCGGCAATCCTTCACATTTCCCCCCCCTCAGCGACGACAACTGGGGCGGAGCGTCTGGCCCCGCGAGGGACGTCCTCCTCCAAGAGGACGCGTCAGCCGGACCCTGGCTGCGATGTCCATGTCTCCCGGCGAACCTTGGGGGAACGGTGTATCCTTTATGCGCCCACTCCCCCGTCCTTCGGGAACAGTCTCGCCACTCGTGGCCCAGCCGACGGCAGTTGTAACACCGACGATGTCCCCCTGGGTGTCTCCCTCTGCGAGACCAGAAACACCTCGGGAATTCCGTCAGCGTCACCTCCGCCCTTTCTCCGCCAAGGAAGGGTTTATGGCCGCTTTGCTGCCCTTTAGCCCTCTCTCCGATATGTCAGGAGACCCACGCTTTGGTTTGGGGACCTCCTGTTTCATCTGGGGCTTGTGCTCAGCTTGAGGCTCTCTATGGAAAGAAGAGAGCCTCTTTGCTGTCTGCACACCCGTTGTCCTACGCATATTAGGTTCCGGCGTCATTAGTACCGACTCGTCCCGATGTACAGCACCATCCAGCTGCACCGGCACGAGCGGCGCTTCCGCCGGCGCTCCTATCACCGGCGCTACCCCGCACGCCAGACCGATCGGGTCCTGGAGAGTTGCACAGCCCCGGAAAGCCACGTCAAACGCATGCCCCGGGCTGTTTGCTTTCCCCAACCTCTCGGTCATCGTGCTCCGTCTCTTGTCGGGCACACGGTGCTTTGACAACCGCTACTCATCATCTGCGGTGCCCGATCGCACTGTGTTCCCTTACACTCTACGACGCGGACGGACTCACCTGTACTCCCGCATCGATCATCTCTGGAGCTTCCCAACCCAGCCGCTGCACGTAGTCCTGCAGAGCTTTTAACGGGGTTGCGGCCGCCGCTCCCAAGTCCTCCACACGCTCCTTCAGCTGTTGTAAATCCTGTAAGAACGGTGAAGGGCGAGGTATTCCTCGAGCCTCCATAAGTCCACAGAGTTAATGTTTACGGCCGGAGTTGTTTGCGCTCCGCATTTCGCTACCCTCCGACCGGGAACCAATGAGCACGCCCCTCCTGGCACGTGTTCAGCTGGGTCGCAAAGGCTCCTGGGCTTTGGAGTTGCTTGAGAGGGACGGCTGGCTTCTACGAGCGGCTGCGATCTGCCTTTTCTTTCCCAATTGCAGACCCTTCAGCCACAACCCGTCCCTCCTTGACGATTGCCGTTTGTTTCGGCGCTGCTTTGCACGCCTTCCCCTCCCCTTCCAGGAGGCTCGGACCCGTCAGGGAACGAACGACCTCGCCGGAGGACTCCGAGTGTCCTTCACCTTCCCGACATGCACCGCGGGTGACCAGTCTGTTTTCCTCGTGAAGCCTTCGCTAGCCGTCCGCGCCATTTTGCGGAGCATGAGGCAGTCATCCGAGACGCCGCTGCGATTCTCTCGGTGAGCGTCTGTAAAACATGATAAAAATAAATCCGAAACGTCGGGCATTTTACCTGCAGCTCCCTCCATAGTGTATGGCGGAACCCCGGACTATCTAGGAGTCCGAGGCGCCGACAGCGTCCGTGTCCCGACTGACGCGTTACCCGGGCTAACTCGGCCCGAATTAGCTCTCGGTCCTCTTCGCTTCCGGTCAGGTAGGTCCAGGACCTCTCGGCATCCGTCATGCCCTACAGCCAGCTGGGACTGACCTTCTTTTTCCCGGTCTTCTTGCCCATGGTCCTGCAGAACGGGATGGCGCACACAGTTGCAGCTTTCTCGGTAGCGGGTGGTGTTTGCACCTCCGTGAAAAGATGGGGAATCCCCCGAGGGTTGTCTGCCCACACAAAATTTGTTTTAATGCAGGTCCTCTGCCAACAGACGGCCAGAGAATCCTGCCGGCTACGCCAGTGTGGCAGTAGGGGGCAGTAGTGCACCCTTGAACCCTCAGGGATGACTCCAGACACCAGGTAAAAGTCCACGACCCTTTATTGTTTAATAACAATGTGCACCAAGCACCCTCCACACTACTCATAAACCAATACTCTAAGTAACACACAATAAACTCTCCTCCTCGCCCAGACACTTGCTCCTCTACCTCCCAGCTCAGCTCAGTGTCTGGACTGAGGCACCGTCCTTTTATAGCCCCTGACCCGGAGGTATTCCTGTCCCGACAGTCCATAGTTCCTTACTCCTTCCGGGTCAGAGCAATCAGTCTTTTACTTTAACCCGGGAGCACGTTGTTAGTTCCTGTCACGTGACCATGACGTACTCCCGGGTCATAGGGCATGAAAGAGCCCATAAGCCCCCCCACAGCGACTCCTGATGGCCCCCAAGGTATCCAGCAGGGTTGTGTAAAAATACTACAAGGTCCATAATGCCCTGCTGGACCTCGGGGCATGATCCTGCTGTCGGGAGAGCTCCTCCTGGCGGCCTGGGGGTGCAGACCGGCATGGAAAGCCAGCAATCCTTCACAGCGGTCATCTAATTTGACATCAAAAATATTGAAATGTTGACTGTGTTTTCAGAATCTTTCTATGTATTTACAGTTACCAATTATTAAGACCTATTTCTTTAGTGACTTTCTCCAGTCACTGATATATGGATTTATCTTTTAATTTAAAAAAAATACTAGGGGGCTCAACCCCCTGCTCACTTTGCTTGCTAACCCCTGGGGGCAGGCGCTAGATGGCGGATGTCTTGCTGCTGAGCTGCTTGAAGGGTGTTGGTGGTACTCCTCCTTTAGAGAAAGAGATTGTAAAACCCCAATTCCAATTAAGTTGGGACGTTGTGTAAAACGTAAATAAAAACAGAATACAATGATTTGCAAATCCTTTTCAACCTGTATTCAATTGAATACACTACAAAAACAAGATATTGAATGTTTAAACTGATAAACTTTATTGTTGTTTTGCAAATCTTCACTAATTTTGAATTTGATGCCTGCAACACGTTCCAAAAAAGCTGGGACAGGGGCATGCTTACCACTGTGTTATATCACCTTTCCTTTTAACAACACTCAATAAGCATTTGGGAACTGAGGACTCTAATTGTTGAAGCTGTGTAGGTGGAATTCTTTCCCATTCTTGCTTGATGTACAACAGTTGCTCAACAGTCCCGGGTCTTCGTTGTCATATTTTGTGCTTCATAATGCGCCACACATTTTCAGTGGGAGACAGGTCTGGACTGCAGGCAGGCCAGTCTAGTACCCGCACTCTTTTACTATGAAGCCACGCTGTTGTAACACATGCAGAATGTGGCTTCACATTGTCCTGCTGAAATAAGCAGGGACGTCCCTGAAAAAGACGACGCTTGGATGGCAGCATACGTTGCTCCAAAACCTGTATGTACCTTTCAGCATTAATGGTGCCTTCATAGATGTGCAAGTTACCCATGCCATGGGCACTAACACACGCCCATAGCATCACAGATGCTTGCTTTTAACAATCCGGATGGTCCTTTTCCTCTTTGGCCCGGAGGACACGACATCCATGATTTCCAAAAACAATCTGAAATATGGACTTGTCAGACCACAGCACACTTTTTCACTTTGCGTCAGTCCATTTCAGATGAGCTCGGGTCCAGAGAAGCCGACGGTGTTTCTGGGTGTTGTTGATATATGACTTTCACTTTGCATGGTAGAGTTTTAACTTGCACTTGTAAATGTAACGACGAACTGTGTTAACTGACAATGGTTTTCTGGAGTATTCCTGAGTCCACGTGGTAATATCCTTTACAGAATGATGTTGGTTTTCAATGCAGTGCCGCCTGAGGGATCGAAGGTCACGGTCATCCAGTGTTGGTATTCGGCCTTGCCGCTTACATGCAGAGATTTCTCCAGATTCTCATGAATCTTTTGATGACGAAATCCCTAGATTCCTTGCAATTGTACGTTGAGAAACTTTGTTCTTAAACTGCTGGACTATTTGCCCATGCAGTTGTTCACAAAGTGGTGAACCTCGCCCTATCCTTGCTTGTGAATAACTGAGCCTTTTGGGGATGCTCCTTTTATACACAATTATGACAACCACCTGTTTCCAATTAACCTGTTCACCTGTGGTATATTTAAAACAGGTGTTTTTTCCTCAACTTTCCCAGTCTTTTGTTGCCCCTGTCCCAACTTTTTTGGAACATGTTGCAGGCATCAAATTCAAAATAAGTGAAGAATTGCAAAACAACAATAAAGTTTATCAGTTTGAACATTCGATATCTTGTCTTTGTAGTGTATTCAATTGAATATAGGTTGTATCATATATTATTGTATTCTGTTTTTATTTACATTTTACACAACGGCCCAACTTCATTGGAATTGGGGTTGTATTTAAAGAGATGGTATATAGATGAGTACGCAGGGTGTGGGAGGAAGACGGTTTGGTCCTTAGTGATTATAGATAGAAAATCAGTATTTCACTACAACTGTCTATTTTAAATACCAATAAATAATAAAATATAGTAAAAAGTAAAAGTAAAAAAGTAAAAGTAGAATTAAAAATGAAAAAGTAATAAAAAGTAAAAAGAAATTGTACAAGCAATATTATGAATTACTTTATTCTCTAAATTACGTTCTATAAACCTTGCTTTTTTGAATTGCTGTTCATACTTTGTGCGAGCTATTTTTCTCTTTTTTGTTTATTGGATGATTCTCTTTATTTCTTGATTTTTATTATATGCAGCTCTTTTTTGTTCATTATCAGCTTTTACTGTTCTATTGCTATCATGATCTAAAATTTGACATTCTTGAATAGATATTTGCTTTTCTGTCTTGCCATCATAACCGGCTACATTGAAGGGCCAGTTAGCACTGTGAGTGTAAAAGAGTAGTATGGTGAGAGGATGTGTGCAGTAGCAGTAGTGATTGGACGAGCGGTGAGGATGGGAGTGGTCAAGGCGGAATAACACAGACACAATGGAAAACATTTTTAATATAATAGAGAAAAATAATAAAAAAAAATGTTTTCATTATTTAAAAATTGCAACACAATGAACGGTTTACAAGAAAGCAATCAGACATATAATGCTACATTTGATTCAAATCAGATCCCACCTCCTTTCCCCTAGCCTACCCAGACAGCAACAAATCATGAGGTTCAGTGCTGGAGCCAATCCCAGCCAGAACAGGGCACAAGGCTGAATCAAATCCCAGGCAGGGCGTCAGCCCACCGCAGTCAGTCTGAGGCGCTCACTCAAAATGAGAGAAAAGAAACTTCATCAAGATATCCAGTAGTTATCAGATATTCAGCACGCTTTACCAATCAAGGCTACATAGAACAGTTAATTGTACTATGGATGTTGTTTTTAATAAAATAAAAGTTTAAATATAATTTAATAATTAAAAATTTCCCATTGTGTTATGCTAAATGGATTAGGCTAATTAAGCAAGATAACAAATTGGGCTAGCAAAGTAATGTAGTTACCACAATAAGTTGTTTATTAGGTATCAGTCTTCCACAAATAGTGCTGTTAAAGAGTTAACAATTATTGTGAATGTAGAAAATGTGAAAGATAAGTCAAATTTTGATTATACTAAGGTTTTTGTGCGTGATGTTCACAGTTAGAGCTTAATCCAGGTACATTAGAAACAAGTTAATTAAAAGGGCAGGGTCAGCTATGGGATGTACTGTACTCTCAACCAGCTGGATGAAGTAGCAAAGGAGAGAATAAAGACAAAACTGATGGGCATTATGAACAATGCGGCACAATCTCACTATGATACAGTAGCACTGAGTACCTTCAGTGAACAAAATTTTCAGCAAAAGTGTAGTCAAGAAACACTACTGGGGCTCCATCATACTTAGAGTAAAATACATTTATAATGCCTCACTGTGGCTGTGACTACTCTGTTTAGCCAAGTCAGATGTTTTCTTACTTTTTAGAAATTCTGATATGCATTTGTTTGCCATAACATTTATTTGTTGAGCTTCTGTAAAAAGCTAAATTTCCCTAGTGTGACAAATAAATTACAATCTGTCCTTCTATTATGAATATTCCGAAGGTGAGATAAATGTTTATTATGGAGAGTTTGGAGCTCTATCAGACCGATGTTTACATGGAATAATGACGTGTGTATTTGATCAATAGCTTATTTCCTTATATTACATGTAAAATAAGGATACAAACACTGTGAAAGGTTTGGGGGAGACCCCCGTATAATGTAGTGCAAAAAAAGGAAATGACATCTTTACAGACAGAGTTTAAAATGAAACTGACAAAAGACAAAATGGAGGTGGTATATATAGTTGGCTGCAGGAAGTGATGTTTTGGGTGAATTGCATTCTGGAACTGGAAGTGATGTCAGGAAGAGGTGGGGTCTTGAGGGTTGGAACCGGAAGTGACATTGTTAGGTTTTAGATTCTTCAGTTATTCTGCAGGGAGAGGGAATAAAGAGTTAGAGGGCAGCGCCAACACCTGGCTCGGTGGGGAAATGCATCTATTTGAGCCTGTAAACTGTCTCCCAAACACACGTGTGTGACATACCTGAAATTCTATTTGTTAATTTAAGTATATAATTAGTTTTGATAGGATTACATTTGCTACTCTACATAAAGTGGATTAAGTGGGTTTGAGAATGTATGTATTTATGCATGTATGCTGAGGAACAAGAAGGTTTCCCCCTCTTTTTTAGTATTAAGCTTGGACTTAGACTCCATGGATGTGTTCATTACCTTTTATTATCTCCTACTTTGCAAAGAGTGGCTCCAAGATTTATTTGTGACTATTGCACTATGAAATATGATAGACTAACATCCTGTCTCAGGTTGCTTCCTGAAATGTTCCCATTGTTGTCATAAGGTGAAAATGAAGGAATAATTCATCACACAGGGGCATTACTTTTTGGCAATTCGGTTAGAGTTTTGTGAGGAAGTGTTAAGTGCAAGTGATGGAGAACTGTGATATACCATTGCACTACACAGGGTTGATTCTTGTGTAATATCTGTGAATATGCAAAACTCTTTATCAGAATGAGTGAGTTCAGGAAATAAACGAGAGGTGAAAAAGATCTTATGTACTGTATATGCAAATACATATCAAAAGTCTGTCAAAGGTGGTGTGTTTATTTAAAGCAACATACACTCAATGAGGAATAAACACAGGAGAAGCACAAAGTAATACATGTAATTAAGAAAATCTGCTGTACTTACAAGTCTTGTTTTATTGGTTGCAGCCCCTGTCTGTCCAGTAGGTTGGCTTCCTCACTGTTCCAGCCACCAGCTATCATGAGCACACACTTTTCATCTCCTTCATCCTTGTCTATCAATATCTTTCATCCCTGGCTTCTCTTCCTCCTGTGAGTAAATCTTCTCCCTTATACCTGCCCCCAAACTGATGACAAGGCCTTTCACACAAAGTTAGTAGGGTAAACAATGTGAAATCTCATTTTTGGGTTGAAGAATTTATTGTTGAAAAGGAGAGAGGGGAAGAAAGAAAGGGAGATGGGCTGAGAAAATAGTATACAGTAGAGTCTCGCTTATCCGACATAAACGGGCCGGCTGAACGTTGGATAAGCGAAAATGTTGGATAATGGCAGGTGTTAAGAAAAAACCTATTAAACATCAAACTATGTTATAATTTTACACATTACGAACCTAATAATCATGTTTTACAACAAAACAACAGAATAAATTAACTGAAAAAATGAACTTACAGTTACAGAATTATTTGATGTTAAATACAGTATGTACTGTACTTAAAAAGTTCAGTCCTGTGATGATTTAAAGACATTTTTGATCGTAGTTTGCTTTCCTGACGAGTGCCGTTTCTTCAATGTGAAGTTTCGCCATCTTTGCAGCATCATTATGTTGATTCCTGTAGCTTCTTCTTGTTGCTCAATGAAATTAATTGCAGTTTCTAGCCTTAACTCCGTCACTAATATAGTCAACATCCGTACGAGCGTATACTGTTTACTACAGCATTGTGACTGCGTGTGTGTGTTTGTGCTGTGACGTGCGAGTCCCCGTCTTGCACCCGAAAACTCGAAGCTGAGTCTCAGTACTTTTAGCAACGCCAGCTTTATTAAGCTTGAAACAGCAACAGCGAGGTTATTTAATGTAGCGGGATCTTTCATCCTCCTATATATACACAGACACAGCAGTCAGGCAGGGTCGGGGGGAAAGTAATGCTGAGCCAAGAACATTTATAATGTCCCTTGTTCCTTGTATCACCCATCAACGGCAGGCACTTATAGCATGTCCGCGATCTTTTCGGATTGGCTTTTACATCGAACTGCTACAGCGCTGGGAGACTGCGATTGCTTTGGGACGCTCTTCCGTGTGTCATCCCGTAGGGTGGAATCCCACAAGCGTTTAGAGACTCACTCACACCAGCCATGATTCTTTTCAAAGGTAAAGTGCAGGTTAATGTGCTTTATGTATTTTTACTTTATATTTTGTATTAATCATTTTATATGAATAGTTTTGGGTTGTGGAACGAATCATCTGAGTTTCCATTATTTCTTATGGGGAAATTCACATTGATATACTGTACGAGTGCTTTGGACTGCGAGCACATTTCCAGAACGAATTATGCTCGTAAACCGAGGTTCCACTGTAATTAGCTGCGGCAGAGTCAGGAGCTACAAAAAATAGAATTACTCGCAACTTGCAGTTCTTGTTGCCGATTGATGCATATTTTTTTTTGTTTATTTGTGTTTTTTTTTTGCAGTGGGATGTCGAATAATGGAAACCTATAGATTAATAAAGCTTAATATATCCTATACATGTTTAGACAGTGAAATTGCAAATGCTCTAAAACTGCATTCTTTTAGGTCTTCACATGTGAGCAAGGATAATTTTCCAGTGGTAACAGGGACTACTAAAGAGGTGTTGAGTGATTTGGAAATTATGGAGGGAGAAGAACTGTTTAGATTACATAGGCTGAAATCTTACAGATCACCAGGATAAGTTAATATTTAACCTCAAGTATTTAAAGAAATTAGTGAATGCATATAAAAATCCTTGACACATATTTTTAGGAAGTCACTATAGACTGGACAAATTCCAAAGTACTGGACAAATATTAAAATGTTATATAAAAAGAGTGCTTAGTCAGATCCAAGTAACTATAGGCCAGTAAGCTTAACATGCATCGCAGATAAATTAATGGAAGGAATTATTAAGGAAAAGATTAAGCAACACATGGCAAGAACAGGAGTTTTACTGAACAGTAATACTAGGTTCAGATGAAGGAGGTCGTGTTTTGCTAACATGTGGGAATTCTATGAGGAAATAACAAAAGGATACAATCAGAGTGGTGCATATGATATTATTTATCTTGATTTTCGGAAAGGTTGAGCATCAAAATTAAACAAGTGGGAATTTAGAGGTTTATTTGTAGATGGGTGCCAAATTAGCTTAGAGGGTTATGATGCCAGGAATCTTATTAGAATCAAGTTAAAAGGGGTGTCCTACATGGGCCAGTTCTGGGGCTGCTGCTATTTTTAATACAATATATAAAAATGATTTTGACAGAAATATAAATAATAACTGAAGAGATAATACCAAGCTGGTTGGATTGTCAGATAATCTCAGATACATTAAATCATTACAGAGGGACTTGGACAGCCTACAGACTTGTGCAGATTTGTGGCAGATATAATTTCATCCATCCATTATCCAACCCACTATATCCTAACTATAGGGTCACGGGGGGTTTGCTGGAGCCAATCCCTGCCATCACAGGGCACAAGGCAGGAAACAGACCCTGGGCAGGGTGCCAGCCCACCGCAGGCAGATAAAATTTAATGTATGTAAATGTAAAGTATTACAAGTAGATAGGTATGTCAAACTTCACTGGACTGAATGGCCTGTTCTCATTTAAACGTCTGTAATGTTTTAATGTTCAATACAGTACTTCTCTATTATACTGCTACTTACAAATAAAATCACTGTGAATAGAGTTTAATCATTTGCTGTAAACCTCTTGGCACCACTATCACTCACAGTCTGAACTGGGATGAAAACATAACCTTTCTTATCAAAAAAGCTCTGGAGCACATGTTTTTTCTCTGTCAGCTTTAAAAGTTTAACCTGCCCTAATCAGTGCTGGATCAGTTTTATAGAGTGTTTATTGAAAGCATCCTCACAGTCTCCATAAAAGTTTTACATGGCAATATATTTGCTCACTCCAAACATAATATGCAGCATGTTATTTGGACAGAAGAAATGATTCTAGGCTAGAACATGGAATCCACAGAGGTCCTGTATACATCATGAGTTATAAAATGTTCCAGAAATGTAATAGAAGATTACACTCACCAAGGCAACTATCTCTTTCAGTTATTAACATCAAGAAAATGTTACCGGTCACTAAAGGCAAGAACTACTGGGAATAGAAAGAATTTCTTTCCTATTGCAGTCACTCGGCTTAAATACATTCTCTGGATCATTTATGTCTTTTCCTTGTTTGCATCCAATCTAAAGTATGTTTACTTTAATATGACTTACTTGATATTGTGTTTTGCGCAATATATTTTTTACTACTAATTTAAATAATGTGATGGTGTCATGTATTTTATATTGTTTTGTTTAGTTGTTTTTGCTTTGTTGTGTGTATGGATGTAACACCAAAAGAAATTCCGTACAACTATGTTGCCTGGAAGTAATGTTCAAGTTCAAAGCATATATCCTCTAATAAGTCTTAAGAGTACAATAGGAAGAAAATGTCAAACCAGATTCTGAACATATAATGGCTACAGAAATTGTTTTAGCAATTAATAATTTAAGAAGCAAAGAAAATAAATCAAAGGTTCATTACATGGTCAAAAGTTAAAAGACAAAAAACATTGTCTATTTTGCAGCTTACATAATTAAATCAAGTTGGGCCATAAAAACATTAGGAACAACAGGGTCCAGTCTTCTACAGATCGCTGGCAAAGGTTTAGCCAGTGAGTTGACAGTTTAAATACCTCAGTAAAGAATTAACCCAGACCAAACACCAAGCCATCGTGATGGATGACAAGTTTCTACTGAAACTCAAACATTGCTATACTTTACTGGCCTTTGAAATGAAGAAAAAGCATGTTGACAAAGAAAGAAAGAAAGAAAGAAAGAAAGAAAGAAAGAAAGAAAGAAAGAAAGAAAGAAAGAAAATGACTTCAGTTTTGATACTAATCTTAATTTGATGGCCTAATGCCTTGCTGGAACTTGCAACTTAGATAAGTACATTAAGAAAAAAATGTATCGATGGAAATATATATACAGTATACACAGTATTTATAATGTAGTGTGTGTGTATATATATATATATATCAGGGTGGGCCATTTATATGGATACACCTTAATAAAATGGGAATGGTTGGTGATATTAACTTCCTGTTTGTGACACATTAGTATATGTGAGGGGGAAAACTTTTCAAGATGGGTGGTGACCATGGTGGCCATTTTGGATCCAACTTTTGTTTTTTCAATAGGAAGAGGGTCATGTGACACATCAAACTTATTGGGAATTTCACAAGAAAAACAATGGTGTGCTTGGTTTTAACGTAACTTTATTCTTTCATGAGTTATTTACAAGTTTCTCTTTGTTTACAGCCATTGACATGTCGCAGAGGTTAACACGTGAGGAGCGGATAGAAATTGTATTGATGTCTGGTGAATGCAGTAACCGGGTCATTGCAGCAGATTTCAATGCAAAACACCCTACGAGACCACCCATCTCCCATGCTACAGTTAGCAAACTGCTTGCTAAGTTTCGTGAAACTGGTTCAGTGTTGGATTTGCCAAAATGTGGATGCATGAAAACTGTCACTAATGAAGAAACATCAGTGGCTGTCCTAGCTTCATTCAGCAAGAGCCCACAGCATAGCAATATATATGCAGTACATATATTGTCAAAGATGAGACAAGAGCCGTAAAAAGATTTGGGGCAGCCATCTGTATGATATTCCCTGCCTGTAAATGGAAGAGTTTTTTAGTGCAGATGTGTACAGGTTCAAGTCCAAAACAGAAATAACTGGTGAGGTTGAGATGATGGGCATTTAAAGTGTGGCAGAGGAAATTAGGTAATTATGGCAGGAACTGGAAATGATGTTATCAGGCTTGTGACCGGAAGGGGGGTCTTCTGGACCAGAAGTGATGTCATGTGCTCCTGACTGGAATTGACATCATGGAGGCCAGACGGAATTTCCCGTAATGAGTCTGCAGTGGAAAAAGAGAAAGGATCAGTGCGCCTTGCCACCCCCTGGTCTGGTGTGGAATTACCTTCTTTAAAGCCCTTTAGCTGTCTCCCATGCACACGTGTGTGACAATATACATACAGTATATAGTATACAGTATATTGCAAATGGTTTAGATGCCAGTTAGCTGCCCATAACAGCGGCAACCGTCGCTCTTGTGCAGTTCAGTAGTTCCACTGCTCCATTTTCCTCCTGCATAGCACTGCCAGCTGCACGCTCTTACACTCCTAACTACAAGCTGTCTCTCTGTTAAACAGTAAACCTATGGCAAAGAAACACAGCTGCCCTTCAGAAACTCCCTCTTAAACAGTATTTTAATGAGAAACAAACGCATCCTTACTATCCTCTTTGTGAAATTATTTGCAGGCTTACAGGCTGACCAAGCAACATGCTTCTCGCACGAGGTTTAGAACATTTCAAACAACAAGCTCTGGCCACCTGGCCATGGCTTACTCTCCTGTCCTATCTCCCTGAGACACTGTTTGCTCCAGTTGCTGCTTCTAAGCTGCTGAACCCACTTGATGAAGAAGACTGCGTTATTTTGTCCTGGAGAGGGGAGCTGACCACCACATTTGACAGCTACAACCTGTGTGCTATTCTTCTGTTGATAAAGCCCTTCTGAATAAGGTCTTGTGTTTGTACCTGCCAGTTCAGCAATAAAGATTTTGTACCTTGAAAATCTGATCCCTTTTCCAGTCTCCTGTGTAACTCTGTGATCCAAGCTTGACAATAAATATTGTCACAAAAGCAGACAAAAGAGTCTTAAAAAGGTTTGGAGCAGCCACCCATATAATATTCCCTGGCTGCAAAAGGTAAATTGTTAGCACATGATGTGCTCAGAACAGAACTGATCAACTATTTGTTAAATGGCGGTTTTAAGTCCATTACAGGATATGATGTCAACAGGGGTCGGATCTGGAAGAATCTTCCTTCATAGGCTCAGACCAAGTGACGTCATTAAAATGGCTGGAACTGGAAGGGTCCTCCTCCATGGGTTTGGGACCAGAAGTGACATCCTCAGAAAGGCCGGAACCAGAAGTGACGTCATCAGAAGGGCTGGAACTGGAAGTGACATCATCAGGGCCAGGCAGAACTTACCATGCAGGAAAATGAAAAAAAAGGTCAGCGCACTCCACCACCCCCTGGTCTGGTGTGGAATTACTTTCATTTAGACCCTTTAACTGCCTCCCATGCACACATGTGTGACAATATATATATATATATACAGGTAAAATTCCGTTACAGGTTTCCTCCAGGTGCTCCGGTTTCCTCCCACAGTCCAAAGACATGCAGGTTAGGTGGATTGGTGATTCTAAATTGGCCCTAGTGTGTGCTTGGTGTGTGGGTGTGTTTGTGTGTGTCCTGTGGTGGGTTGGCACCCTGTCTGGGATTGGTTCCTGCCTTGTGCCCTGTGTTGGCTGGGATTGGCTCCAGAAGACCCCCGTGACCCTGTGTTCGGATTCAGCGGGTTGGAAAATGGATGGATGGATGGATGGATTCCGTTACAATGATTATCTTTACAACAAAATTTTCATTACGTCAAAGTATTTTTATGGTCCCAGCAGTTTCCCCATATGACATGAGTCCATAGAAATCTCATTACTACGAAGTACATTCAGCAGATACTTTCAAAAGACCTTGAAATGCCTGAATGAATCAACCACAGAGCAGCTGGTTCTGTGGCCACAGCTCAGTTGTGCACAACGATCCCCCAAACAGAAACATTGTCATTTTTTTTCCTTTCTTCGAACTTTCATCGTACTGTTTTTTTTTTTGCCCTTTTTGCTTCCTGCAGGTTTCAGTGATACCTTTTGCTTATTGCTTGTCAACATTTGACCATTGGAATTTAACTCATTGTCACCCTCCTATAGAAAAAACACGATAAAACGATAACAGTTCATATTAGAAAAAAAAAAACTTTACATTTTTGCAGCTCTCGATTGCGGCAAAAAGAAAAAAAAACGTTGCCAGTGAATTCGGAATTTTGTCATTGACGCTGTCAACTTTCTTGAAGACCGAGCAAAAAACGAAAAAAAAATCTTGGGTTGCAATTGTATGTGAACTGCAGCATTTGAAGACATTGAAAAAATAGTTTTTATGTGGTTCAGTGATGCTCGTTCAAGAAACATTCCTATTAATGTGGCACTCATTCAAGAAAATTTGAGGTTTGTAAACTCTCTTAGGACCTCCCCTAACTGGACGACATGCCAAATTGCATCGCGAAGTCCGATCTCCACGTCTATGGAAGACTGTTTATTTGTTGCCGGGGCAACAGCAGGCTCAAATCTATACTCTGTCTCTCCGCCAAAGCAAACAGAAAAGATATCGATGGGTGATGCAAGGAACAATGTAAATTCAGGTAACAGGATTACTTGATCACTGATGTAGCCACGACCCTGCCTGACTGCTGTGTCTGTGTAAAGCAGAGTGGCAGATCACGCTACAATAAATAAGTGTGCTGTTCCTGTTTCAAGCTGAATAAAGCTGGTGTTGCTAAAGTACTGAGACTCAACCTTATGTTTTGGGGTGCAAGACAGGGACTTATAGTGCGACCCCGATCTTTTATGATATGCTTCTGTGTCACTTCACTGCAGCACTATGAGCCTGTTTTTGCCCTGCCCCGGCAATGGACAAACAATCTTCCACAGACGCTACAATCACGCTTCGGGATGCACTTCCGCTTGTTGTTCCCGTTGGGTGGGGAGTGGGGGTCTCAAAAGAGTTCAGAAACCTCACAATATGAAGAAGAAAAGGGTGATTTGGCTCCTGATTGATAACTGTGCTGCCCACAACATGCGTCCACATTTAGATAATGTTCGAATTGAATTCCTCTCATCCAATTGCACAGCAGTGCTTCAGCCATTGGATTTGGGCATCATTCACACCCTGATAGTGTATTATCACAAGGAAATACTGAGAAAAATTCTCGTCAGCATAACATGTAGGCAGGAGGAGATTAAATTTAACGGTTAATAAGCTATTGGAATCATTGCAAACGCCTGGGCACAAGTTAAAGAAAGCACTATAGTAACAAATACAGAATCTCATTACAACAAAATTTTTGTTACAACAAAATATTTTTTAGATCCCTGGGAGTGCGTTGTAATGGAATTTTGTCTGTAAATATATTTTTTTATAGATTTGAGGTACCACCTTACTGAACTTGTATAATTGGATGAAAAGTTAAAAATAATACTATGGAAACTGCTGTTAAGACCAGCTAATTGGTGGCAACACCAGTCACACCCTCTCCCACAGCTTTGTTCACATTTCTGTGAACTAAGCGACATTCCAAATTAGGCTTGACTAACCAAAAGAGGACATCAGCATTGACGTGCACAGAGCCAGGACAATGACAGACAATAAAATTAAGTGGCTATAAGCTAATGAACCACCTTGTGAGTTGGGAGTTCGTATATTTTGTCTGTACAGCCACAAATTTACAACCCCTCAAGTAATAATGAAGTGCTTCCACAGCCAATATATGATGAGATGTTCCTCACCATCGAAAACCTGAGACAAGACAGCCCCTAGGCCCAACGCACAAATGTCTGTATTCAGGATGAATTAATTAGAGAAGTCATGATTTCTTTAAACCTGGGTTCAATGGCAAAGCAGTCTTTAAATCATTGAAGGACCAGACCAAACAGTGCACTGGTTCTTGTGGCACCTCATAAGATCAGTTAAAGGAGCAGCTCTATTTGCAAAATTTGGGATGAATCTTCTATAATAACCAATGAGTCCCAGGAAGGCGCAAACATGCTTTTGTGTTTCTGGATGGGAATATGCAAGCACCTCAGCTACCTTCTTCAACTGAGGTCAAACCCTTCCCCATAGGATATCTCAAATAATGTATTTCAGACATATCCAATTTGCATTTCTTAGGGTTAGCTGTCAAACCGGCTTTCCTCAAGCTGTCAAGCACAGCCTGAAGGTGTTCCAAATGTGTCTGCCAATCATTAGTGAAAATGACAAAATCGTCAAGATACAAAATATTCGGAATGGGGGCTCAAAATCTGATCCAAACAGGAACCCAGTAAATTCAAATAACCTGTCAGGGGGGTGAATGCTGTCTTTTCGCAACTGGAAGCCTCAAGAGGTACCAGTACTCTATTGTAAGATCAAGCATAGAGATATACGAGACTTGACATAGTTCCTCCAGTAATTCATCAATATGCGGCATTGGATAAGTATCAAATTTGGAAACCTTATTTAAGCATCTAAAATCAATATAAAATTGAATCAAACTGTTTAGTTTTGGGACTAATACGATCGGGCTCCAACAATCATTTTTACTGTCACGAATTACATCTAATTCGAGCATCTGTTTCATCTCATTGCTCACCACATTTTTCTTTGCCTTCAGTATCTGATCTTTAACACCAGGCTCCATTACGATTTTATGCTTAATGTTTAGTGAGGCCAGGCAATGAGGAAAAGATTGTTTCTTCTAATCAAATACAGAAACTCCATTTTCTGAGTGCCCATCAAATCGTCACCAATAGTAATATCAGTTTAGGAAACTGCAGCTACAGATGTTAACACCTCATCTAGTTCATGCCATTCTTTTAAGAGATCAACATGTAAAATTTGAATGAGCTTTTGATGGCCTGGTATTCTAACCGTGTAATTTGCAGGACCCATCCACTCCTACTACAGCAGGACCCTGCCATTTTGCCAGGAACTTAAGAGCAATTAGGATTCTGAACAAGTATCGGATTGTCATTTTTTAATTTGTTTGCTTCTCTTATCATAATTACATTTTTGTGTCTCCTGCTCATGCTGCTGCTGATGATTTAGAAATTTGTTACTGCAGTGAAATGACTCGATCTACAAATTTCAAACCCTGAATATTAGTATGAACACCCGTCTACTCCTCACGAATAATATCCAAGGTGCCCTACAGACACCTGCCAAACAGGAGCTCAAATGGACTTAAGCTGGTAGAAATCTGAGTGGATTCTCAAATTGCGAACATGAGGAATGGCAACACAGAGTGCCAAGATGTCATCATGAGCCACATGCCTGATCATCTACTTTAAAGTCTTGTTAAAGACTAAATCACTTGTTAAATCGCTCCATCAGGCCATTCATCTGAGGATGGTAAACAGTAGTGCTTAGTTTTTTTAATGGCAAGGCCATCACATAACTGTTTCATTACCTGGGAAGTAAAGGGCGTATCCAGGTCAGATTAAACTTCCTGTGAAATGGTAATATGAGTAAAGATTTCACATAGAGCCCTTGCAACAGTCAATGAATTGGCCTACGTAGTGCAGCCACTTCAGGATATCGTGTTACATAATCAACCAGCACAAGTATATACTGATATCCATTCTTACTCTTAGGAGATGGGTCGACAATATCCAATCCAATGTCACTTGAAGGGAACGTCTTAAGAAGGCAGTGGTGAAAGGGGAGACTTAGAAGGTCTGTGAATGGAGACCACCAGACAGTCGGGGCAAGACTTACAGAATTGCTCGACATCTCTGCCCATATTCAGCCAATAGAACCATTTTGAGATGTGGTTCCTAGTTTTCTCAGCACTGAGATGATCGCCCAAGATGTGTGTGTGAGCAATCTTTAATACAAGCTCTCTATGTTCAATCAGACTGCAACTTATATGTTCAGAAATCACCCAAAACAGGAAGCCACTTTTAACTAAAAGGTGCGGAGTTTTGAAGCCAGGGGGCTTCTTATAGTAGGAATCATTGCTTAAATACAAACTCCAGGGAGCTGTTTATTTGTTGCAAACATGCAAACTCTGTCTGTTCACCAATCAATGTTTCTGGAGGGACTGGAGCAGCAACTAAAGAGATTGAAGGAATGGACAACTGCTCAAGGAAATCCAATGAGGAATCCCCCTCATCCTCATTGGACAGATCGGGTTCTGTTTCCAAGCCGGTTTCCTGACTGATTCTGTCTGCTACCAGCCCTCCCCCTCCTACAAAAGGAGCAGGTGCTTTGTAGTCAGCAAAGACCACCAGAAAAGGGCATTTCTCTTCCCAACCAAGAAGAGCCAGGAACAGGAGCTTGAAAGTAACACAGTCTCATATTCCTTAACATTGCCATGAAAACAGGTAATTCTAATTCACTCTATGGCATTCTGTTTGTGTCCGTGCATTTTGTTTTTCTTTAATACAGCATCCCAACTTTTTTGGAATTGGAGTTGTACAGCACTTATGTTGATTTAACTGGAGTTATCCCACATGAGTGAATCTGTTTATGTGCTTGTACATTCCCTGTCCAAAGATGGTTCTTGATTTGCTCTCAGTGTTACTAAAGTCTTGCAATGGATAAAATGAAGCCAGGAAATGGACAAGTGACTTAACTGTTAATTTTATTATGGCCATTGTGCGTTCAGGTCTCCTGATAAAGATACAAGAGAGGGCAGCAAATAAAAACAAATGCCTGAGCAAGCAAGAGTAGGTTAAAGCTGCTTGACAATAATCTCTAAGAGCCCAGTTGTAGGGAAAGGCTCCTCTATCCAGTGACAGTATCTAAGGAAACATTGTTTAGTCTTCAAAACAGGCACTATAGAAAATTCTTGCATAACTTCAAGAGGCAGACAGCCATAAAAGTTTATGTTTAGTTTATTTGTTGAACTTGGTGGACTTTGGCAAAGTTCTGCAAAGAGCAGTGTAGTCACCTTACAGTACTTGGATCCCATTTTGATTTAACTTGGGACTTTTTCTAGAGAGTTTGTATGTTAGTTAAGTGCAAGGTAAACTTTCTTATCCCAGAAAGGGAAATTCAGGTAGCCATGTGTGTTACTGAACTGAATAAAAAATGCCCCCTTATATACAACTATCTAGTGTTGCCTGGGCACATTCATATAATGAGTTAAGCTAAGAAAGGAAACATTTATGTGTTTTTAATATATTAAACCCTTTTGTCATTACTGATCGAAATGGCATTTTTTGTCTATGCTACCTCTCTATTAATTTCTCAGCTCATAACTGAGGTAATTCTTTGTTGGGTTGGAACCATGAATGCTATGTCTTTGTATTTTCTGGCTTACATGGTTTCACAAAGAAATGTTTAATCACACAGTCATAAACTGAATGGCTTGTTGAATAATTAAATTCTTTTTACAATGTGTAAGGTCAGGAAACTACCATTTTGTGTTGATCTCTCATGATTAGCTTTTGAAACTCAGTATACTCTGTATAATAAGTTGGGTTAACTGTCCATGCAAAATATATGTGTATGCAAAATTCAATGAACTTCTAATCAGTTGTTTTGGAATAATGTGTGTTTTTTATGGCATTGGCCCTCTCCCCGATGAAAATCTTTGAGGCCTGTATTTTAAATTGCATGAACAATAACATAAGTCACCCATCACAAAACACCCACTCCCCTTACCATTGTTTCTATGTAATAATTGACATTAAGTGTAGCCTTCGCTGTAAGCAGGGCTAAACATACAGTAAACAATATGTCAAATTCATTATTGTCAACTGAACTGTTTTTGTGTGATAGCATGGTTTTGGATTGGCCCCTCACCCACTACAACTCTGTTTCTCAGTGAAACCCTTCAAAAGCCATGAGGTCTAGATTTTGGAGTGATGCATTTTTTGACAACCCCAACCACACCCACACTCCACTCCATTTACATCCACCTTTTCTGATGAACCTTTTGAAATGCCATGTACCTTGTATTGTAAGCTGGTTCATCTTTATTGTCTATATGAAATTTCAATAAAATCGACACAGCATTTTTGAAATGATGCATAGTTTTTGGATTGTCCGCATTACAGCATCTATATATATAATTCACTAAGGCAAGACAACCATGAAAAGCACGCCGGAAGGGGCGTGGATTCACTAAGCCGCCGACAAGTGAGACACCTATGGCGCACACAGGAAGGAGCCACGCCCACCAACTCCAAGACCATTGGATACGACGACAACTCGCAGGGCCACGCCCACCAACTTGGACGCGACGACACAGAAAAAATGGCGTCATTTATGTTCGTCTGTCGTAGAGGCCACGTGCAGCGCAGGTCAGGTTAATGTCATGTACCTCCGAGCTACGTTGACTGTTCATAGAGGCATGTTTCTCGCGGAGGTGAATTGCCATATGCAGCGTATGAAATGGTTTGCGAGGGGTATCCCATGGGATCCTTAAAACAATCCTTTAAAACTGAGGTTAAAGCACAATGAAGGAATCAGTCTTTAAAAACCAATAAGCCCCGTGCCTCTGTTTCATTACTGTCTCACCTGCTTTACCAATGCAGGCCCTGCAACAGTCGAGACGCTCTGTCAGCAGCTGACCTTCTCTGTGCCTGACCGGTTCACACAGAGGCAGCGCAAGAGAAAGCCACGCCAGAGAGACAGAGGCACACACACAGGCAGCTGGTGGGCGGCTCTCCGTGAGTTTCTCTTGCGAGCGGACACATGACCAGGCGGTGTGTATGCTTCGAGAACGAGGCTGGACGCGGCTTGCGACCGGGCACATGAGCAGGCAGTGTGTATGCTTCGAGTGCGAGGGTGGACGCGACAGGACCATCTAGGAAAAATCATGTCGTGGATGTGATTCGCTGTATGCAGTGTGTAAAACAGTTTGTTTGTAGCAGATGTGAATCGCTGTATGCAGTGTGTAGATCAGTTTGCGAGGGGTGTCCCTGTGTCTTTCCAGAAGTGTTCAACCATCAATAAATAATTATGCGGCGTTTGTTATGCCACGGGTTCACTATTGTGTTGTATTTTGCTCTCTCCAGAGATCCATCTTTTCATTCACTTACTGTTGTATTCTCACACTAACCTGTTTTAGACAACCGTGTCTTTCCAGAAATGTTTACCATTCAATAAATAATTATGCATGAGATTGAGCGTTTGTCTAGGCGCGGGTAAGCCGTTGAACCCCATTCGGGCTGCAAACCGTGGAATTGCCACTAAGTGCGACTCATACGCTCCCACTGTTTTCGTCCCTACCCTTTGTACACACCCCCTTCCCACACGTTGACTGTTAATAGAGGCATGTTTCTCGCGGAGGTGAATCGCCATATGCAGCGTGTAAAACTGTTTGCGAGGGGTATCCCATGGGATCATTAAAACATTCCTTTACAACTGAGGTTAAAACACAATGAAGTGAACAGTCTTTTAAAAACGAGTTTTCGGTTACAACGCACGACCTTGTGCAGCATAGCAAAGTGTTGTACACGCTACATACAGCAATTCGCATCCGTGACAAACATGCATCTTCTTAGATGCTCCTGCACTTTGTACACACCCCCCTCCCACCTCGCTACGCCGCACGGACGATTGTGTGTTGGTTTGTTACGTGCATTGTTACAATGTTGCTTTTCTTGCTAATTTATTACATTACCGATTTTGCAAATGTTAAATTTTCTCCCTGTGCTTAAAAATGATTAAAAAAACGGCCTGATTATGCGGCGTACGGTACACTGCGGGTTGGCTAGTAGGCTTATATTTTAAGTGGGGACCAAAGGCAAAATTTTGTGAAAATCAGTTCAGCCATTGCATGACTGGTGAACCAATTAACATAGAAGATGTAATCTGAGCACTGAATTGAGGTTCTTAGTGTTCAAAACAGATACACAACAACAACAAAAAACCATTTCTTCAATAGCCCAAAATCACACAAGGAATGCCTCAATGGGCTTTAACAGGCTCTGTTTTTTAACAGGACTCCAGAATTGACTATCTCATAAAAAATCCCCAAATAACCCTTGCAGAAAACAAATGTAATACATCTTGGGAAAGGAAATTCAGTGAGATACCCCATTCCAGGTAGTTTGGGCATTCAATGGGTGTCAAAAATGGGGTACACACAATACACAAAATAGAGCACAGGTAATGCTCTTCAGAGCTAGATGGCCAATCTATCATTGCCACCTCAGAAATGCAATACAATAGTACAGAATACTGTACTTTGTTCTTGCACATGGTAATAAATAAAATCAAACAAAGCAGAAACTTCTAAAGGCAGACGGAGGGTGTCGTGATTTTATTTATATAGATATGCATTACAGTTCTGTCATGTTTCTTTGTACTCTCGTCTTCTCCAAATGTTTATTGTTTTGTTTCATCAATAACACAATTTTTCATCCTATCCAAATGGCAAATTTAAAATTCAGCTACTATGGGAGAGTTTTTATGGACTTACCAGCATGTGGTACAGTTAGACCTTATTTTAACAAATAACAGAATATTTTGAAAAACAGAAAGTTAGGGAAAGCCATCTATTTTGCTCATAGTAAAAAAGCAATAATGGAACCTGGCTCTGACATTTAAGTAATTTTAATTTATTTATTGTTCTGATGGATACATTCAAAAACCAAAAATAAACATGTCAGTCAGCATCTACATGAAATCCCTGGACGTACATTACAGTCTCTGTCAGCATGAATTCCCAAGCCTGCTTTAGTTGAAGTAGCTACCCCTATCCTTCTTTGCTTTCCAATGGCTCTTATCTCCTCTAAACAGCAAACAGCTCAGCCCCACCTTGGTAGTCTTCCTTAGCTAACAGAACTTTTGTCCTTTTCCACTGAACCATCCCAAGAAATACACTTGTATTACCTTAAAGAATGACAGCACTTGAGCAACAATGAGCATCCAGAACAAAAGGGGCCCTTCCTCCAACCCTCCAACATGTCACACACAGATCAAAAACAGCAATGACCCAAAGCTGGTGTAGCACAGCAAGCCAATTAGCCTAATTCACATTATTTCATAGTATATACCATTTTCCGCAGTTTTTTTTTTCATTTAAGGGGAGCAAAGAATAATGATAATAATAAGTTTGATTTTTACTGCTCAGTACATTCTCAAACTCGATGACGCTTCATGTGGCATTAATATTTTTGGTGTGTATTTTTTGTGTGGATTGTGTTCAGGAATGGTTGACATGAATTATTGTTATTACGTATATTGATAAGATGAAAAATAGATGGTTTAATATTTTTATTTCACTGAGTTTGATACATTTCCAAATGGGATGAACTCCCCATTATTGTTAAATTTACTTTTTAACTAACCCTAATCCTAACCCTTATTTTTTTATTTTAAAATAAGCGAACAAGGTAATATATATATATATATATATATATACTAGCAAAATACCCATGCTTCGCAGCGGAGAAGTATTGTATTAAAGAAGTAATGAAAAGAAAAGGAAACATTTTAATAATAACGTAACATGATTGACAATGTAATTGTGTTGTCATTGTCATGAGTGTTGCTGGCATATATATATATATATACACATACATATAACCATATATATACACACATACATATATACTGTATATAGCTACATATATATATACACATATATATATATATATACACACACATATATATATATATATATATATATATATATATATATATATATATATATATATATATATACTAGCAAAATACCCACGCTTCGCAGCGGAGAAGTAGTGTGTTAAAGAAGTAAAGAAAAAGAAAAGGAAACATTTTGAAAATAACGTAACATGATTGTCAAAGTAATTGTTTTGTGTATTTAACGGCAGCGTCACAAAGTTGTTTTCGTCTAGCTGCATCAGAAAATGTACCACGATGTCTGACGCGCCTCCTTTTTACTGTTTTCTCACAGCTTGGATTGCTGCTGTCATAATCGGTTTGAGTCTACATATATATATAAACTAGCAAAATACCAGCGCTTCGCAGTGGCAAAGTACTGCCTTAAAATTTTTATTAAGAAGAAAATTAAAAAGTTTTAAACATAGGGTAAATATACCAATAATTATTTGTTAAGGATCTCTTTGTATACCACATTGTGATTTCGGCCGTCTTGTTGTAATATGACCAAGCTGTGCGCTGAACTTACTCTTGAGCATGCAACGTACAGTTGGTAATGTGAACAGTAATTTTGTTTCAAATCTCACAGCTTGGATTGCTGCTGTCATAATCGGTTTGAGTTTCATGGTTTGTTTCAATTACGACAGTATTTGTAGGACTTGTGTTGAAGAGACATTCGGCATCTGTCAAGCGTTGTAAGTATACAACCAGTTTCATCGATATCTTCACATCCAGCTTTTGA
Organism: Polypterus senegalus; assembly: GCF_016835505.1. Lineage (NCBI taxonomy): Eukaryota > Metazoa > Chordata > Cladistia > Polypteriformes > Polypteridae > Polypterus > Polypterus senegalus. The sequence continues at coordinate 215,317,311 of NC_053156.1, forward strand.
GAGTTTAAATATTCATAAACATCAAAGTGTCCACTACTGAAATCATCACCTGTGAATCTAAGATATTTAAGAGGCATTGGCAGTTGTCCAAAGGTGTAAAATATTTGGCCATTTCGGTACACTTGAAAGCGACAACCGAACAATTCAGCGGCAGCCATCAACTCACATGCAGATGCATAGGTGAAGGACTTAAGCATTTCACTCTTATAGTGCTCCTGTGTAGTATAATTATCTCCTGTACCGTCATCAGTCCACACCTTGAACCTGTCCCAGTCATTCAATACATAAGACACAATGTTTCTCCAGATATCAGGAGTGAGCCTGATATGGCCGTGCAATATGTAACAAAGAGAATGGAAAAGATAGGTGCCATCTCCGGGCATGGAAACCACTCGGTAAGTGACAGTTCTTTGATCGATGGTGATTACATTGATAGACATGTTAATGGGGTTACGGTTGGAATGATAGAGGAAATGTTTACCTGAACAATGTAAAGTAAGTCTAAAATACCTACACAATTACTATAATCATAATAAATGAACAATAAAACAGCGGAGAAGCTGTGGATTAAATAAAAAGGCTGTAGTTATCAGCAGGGAGACGTGAATCCCGTGGCGAAGCAAGGAAGGGAATGTAGAGACTGGAGCGACGGACGGCCTTATTTAGGCAGGCAGCCAACAACGTGGGAGGCGTTGGGATGGGGGACCCAACGCCGCCTCACACGGTGACTGAGCTGGAGTCTAAGGATGTATATATGTATGGAAGTAGGATTCAGTTAGCGTTGGGAACCCGCGTATTAAATTTCTTGAAGATGGGCCCATAAGTAACAAAGACTGTTGAAAAGTTCAATATGGCGGCCGACAGTGGCGTCATACCACCGAAATAAGTACGTACATTGGTTTTGGTTAGCGCAGGGAAGCCGCCTACCAAATTTCGTGAAAATGGGGCCATAAATAAGAAAGTTCAACATGGCGGATGTTGTTGACCGTTATGACCATTACGCATAGAATTTCTAAATGAAACCTGCTTAATTTTTGTAAGTAAGCTGTAAGGAATGAGCCTGTGAAATTTCAGCCTTCTACCTACACGGGAAGATGGAGAATTAGTGAAGTTTGGAAAATTCAATATGGCGGCCGACAGTGGCGTCATACCACCGAAATAAGTATGTACATCAGTTTTGGTTAGTGCAGGGAAGCCACCTACCAAATTTCGTAAAGATGGGGTCAGCCTTCTACCTACACGGGAAGTTGGAAAATAAGTGACGTTGGAAAGTTCAATATGGCGGCTGACAGTGGCATCATACCATCGAAATAAGTATGTACATCGGTTTCGGTTAGCGCAGGGAAGTCGACCGTTATTGACCGTTATGACCGTTATGACCGTTACGTGTAGAATTTCGAAATGAAACCTGCTTAACTTTTGTAAGTAAGCTGTAAGGAATAAGCCTTCTACCTACACGGGAAGTTGGAGAATTAGTGTTGAGTCAGTGAGTGAGTCAATCAGTCAGTGAGTGTGTGAGTGAGTCAGTGAGGGCTTTGCCTTTTATTAGTATACTAGCAAAATACCCACGCTTCGCAGCGGAGAAGTAGTGTGTTAAAGAAGCAATGAAAAGAAAAGGAAACATTTTGAAAATAACGTAACATGATTGTCAATGTAATTGTTTTGTCACTGTTGTGAGTGATGAGTGTTGTTGTCATATATATATATATATTTACACACACACACATAAACATATATATATATACATATCTATAAATATACACATATATACAAACATATATATATATCTACATATATACACATACATATACACACACACATAAATACATATACACATACATACATATCTACATATATACACACACAGCTATTTCGTATCAGTGCAATATGCTGCTTGTTAAAATGGATAACTCCCGCTCTTACGCAAGTCTGCGTGGATATTATGAACTATCGTATTTGTTCAAGTTCTAATTAAATTTTAAATAGAAGGAATTTTTATGTAGTCGACAGAAATATCTTTGGTAGGAATGGTAAAAACAGACAGGAATATTATTCGTGAATAAATCAACTCAAACCTTAAACAACTTATAATATTTTGCTCTCCATAAAAATTTATCCTGTCTAAATTATACAAGTTAGAAATAAAGTAAACGTTAAAAGAACAAACATTCACATTTCTTTACTCTTATATAATTTTATATAAAAAATAAACTTAGATTTTAAATATCCCAAAAGATTTTGCTCTCCATAAAAATATATCCTGTCAAAATGATACAAATTCAAATATGAACATGCTGCATAACAAAACCTAGAAATATAAATGAAATGTGTTCCTTTCAGCAATAACAAATCAAATCATTCAGTTTTCTTTGCTCATATGTCATTTTAGAGCTGGACGCCTGGCATCTTTTTTTGGCCACAGGTTCGTTTATGTTTGGTGTGAGGTTCTGTGTTGTGGAGATTCTAAGGATGGATTGCAGGTGCTCATCAGTGAGGCGACTCCTGTGTGCTGTTTTGTTAGTCTTTATCACTGAGAAGAGCTTCTCACACAGATATGTGCTACCAAACATGCACAAGGTTCGAGCCGCATGTAGACGGACTTTTTTTGTTCTTCAAAATCACCAAAGCGCTGTGCAAACTCAGTGCGCAATAACTGTAGCTTCGCAATAACTTGCAGCATCATAAGGTAGACTTGATTAACGCGGTAAGTGTTCGGCAAGGCAGCTGAAGCGCTGCATTATGGGATCTGTAGTTTATTGTGTTACCAGCGCTTCATATACACGGGCTTTAATAACAATAATACAGTATATAAAATGATCTCGGGCGGATATAATTACACGGGCCGGATGTGGCCTGCGGCCCCTGAGTTTGACACATATGGACTAAATAGAACTTGAAAAGATATATTTTTTCAAATGTGATCGCGCAATTCAGATAGAGTTGACGCAAGACTACAGCCTGCATGCCTCAATAAGTCATCCTTCCTCGCTCTTACTTTTTACCGCTCATCTAATGAATACACTGAGTATGGCTTTACCAAAACAATCATTGATGGCTAATAAAGTATCCATTATTCGAGTATGTAGATCGGGTTTATATATATATATATATATATATATATATATACATATATATATACCCGCATATCGCAGCGAGAAGTAGTGTGTTAAAAAAGCTATGAAAAAGAAAAGGGAACATTTTAAAAATAACGTAACATGACTGTCAATATACAGTATTTGTTTTGTGAGTGTTACTGAGTGTTGCTGTCATCAAGGATTTGATTATCATTATTTCTTTCAATCAGGTTCGTATTTGTAGGATGTGTTGTGTTCAAGTTACATTCCGTGTTTGTCAATCGCTGTAAAGATGACAGGTTTCATTCATCGATTCGCTTCTTACTGCATCAATAAACAGCTCGTCTTCTTCTTTATCTGAGACCTGACACACTGCATGCACAGGTTTTTTACACTGTCTTCCTTTAGCGGGACATTGACTTTTTCCGTGTGCTTTGTTTTGGATTTATGAATATGCTTGTATGTATCAAACGCTTCATATTTTTTGCTGCCTTTTCAATTGTGTAATTCGGTTTTGTTCAGTGCTCTTTGGAACTGTTGCTTTTATCTGTGCACTGCGCCAGTTCACGCGGAGCCGCTCGGTGTACATGCATCGAAGTTTCCCAGCTGTGCTGGTGCCATCTCGTGCTATGTCCATGGCTGTATTTAATGTTACCTTAGTCCTGGCACTTAAAACTTTCTCTCGCAGTTTCGCTGAGTTTGTACCAAACACCACCCTGACCATCTCATCTTCCTCTGCATAAGCACAGTCCTTAACCCGTGAATATTTAGTGGAGTTTGCTATTGGATTGCCGCTGACGGACGGCCTTATATGGGCAGGCACTAAATTACAAACGCCAGCGGCAGCCTGTCTATGAACTTAATTTAAAGTGTAGGTTTACATTGTGCTTTGTTTCCGAAGTAGCAGAACTCATGAATATGGTTGTATATGTCACTCGCTCGCTTCTTATTGTTTCGCTGCCTTCTCAATTATATAATGCATGTTTTCTAGAGCACTTTTTTGAGGTCTTCCTGGTTTTCTATGTACTGCGTGATTACGTGGGAGGCGTGATGATGTCACACGAAACTCCGCCCCCACGGCGTTGAAGCTCATCTCCATTACAGTAAATGGAGAAAAACTGCTTCCAGTTATGACCATTACGCGTAGAATTTCGATATAAAACCTGCCCAACCTTTGTAAGGAAGCTGTAAGGAATGAACCTGCCAAATTTCAGCCTTCCACCCACACGGGAAGTTGGAGAATTAGTGATGAGTCAGTGAGTGAGTGAGTGAGTGAGGGCTTTGCCTTTTATTAGTATAGATATATATATATATACATACAGTGGTGTGAAAAACTATTTGCCCCCTTCCTGATTTCTTATTCATTTGCATGTTTGTCATACAAAATGTTTCTGATCATCAAACACATTTAATCATTAGTCAAATATAACACAAGTAAACACAAGATGCAGTTTTTAAATGATGGTTTTATTACTTAGGGATAAAAAAATCCAAACCTACATGGCCCTGTGTGAAAAAGTAATTGCCCCCTTGTTAAAAAATAACCTAACTGTGGTGTATCACACCTGAGTTCAATTTCTGTAGCCACCCCCAGGCCTGATTACTGCCACACCTGTTTCAATCAAGAAATCACTTAAATAGGAGCTGCCTGACACAGAGAAGTAGACCAAAAGCACCTCAAAAGCTAGACATCATGCCAAGATCCAAAGAAATTCAGGAACAAATGAGAACAGAAGTAATTGAGATCTATCAGTCTGGTAAAGGTTATAAAGCCATTTCTAAAGCTTTGGGACTCCAGCGAACCACAGTGAGAGCCATTATCTACAAATGGCAAAAACATGGAACAGTGGTGAACCTTCCCAGGAGTGGCCGGCCGACCAAAATTACCCCAAGAGCGCAGAGACGACTCATCCAAGAGGTCACAAAAGACCCCAGGACAACGTCTAAAGAACTGCAGGCCTCACTTGCCTCAATTAAGGTCAGTGTTCACGACTCCACCATAAGAAAGAGACTGGGCAAAAATGGCCTGTATGGCAGATTTCCAAGACGCAAACCACTGTTAAGCAAAAAGAACATTAGGGCTCGTCTCAATTTCGCTAAGAAACATCTCAATGATTGCCAAGACTTTTGGGAAAATACCTTGTGGACTGATGAGACAAAAGTTGAACTTTTTGGAAGGCAAATGTCCCGTTACATCTGGCGTAAAAGGAACACAGCATTTCAGAAAAGAACATCATACCAACAGTAAAATATGGTAGTGGTAGTGTGATGGTCTGGGGTTGTTTTGCTGCTTCAGGACCTGGAAGGCTTGCTGTGATAGATGGAACCATGAATTCTACTGTCTACCAAAAAATCCTGAAGGAGAATGTCCAGCCATGTGTTCGTCAACTCAAGCTGAAGCGATCTTGGGTGCTGCAACAGGACAATGACCCAAAACACACCAGCAAATCCACCTCTGAATGGCTGAAGAAAAACAAAATGAAGACTTTGGAGTGGCCTAGTCAAAGTCCTGACCTGAATCCAATTGAGATGCTATGGCATGACCTTAAAAAGGCGGTTCATGCTAGAAAACCCTCAAATAAAGCTGAATTATAACAATTCTGCAAAGATGAGTGGGCCAAATTTCCTCCAGAGCGCTGTAAAAGACTCTTTGCAAGTTATCGCAAACGCTTGATTGCAGTTATTGCTACTAAGGGTGGCCCAACCAATTATTAGGTTCAGGGGGCAATTACTATTTCACACAGGGCCATGTAGGTTTGGATTTTTTTTTCTCCCTAAATAATAAAAACCATCATTTAAAAACTGCATTTTGTGTTTACTTGTGTTATATTTGACTAATGGTTAAATGTGTTTGATGATCAGAAACATTTTGTGTGACAAACATGCAAAAGAATAAGAAATCAGGAAGGGGGCAAATAGTTTTTCACACCACTGTACATATCTTCATATCTATATACATATATACATATCTATATACATATCTACATATTGTCACGCATGCGCGAGTAGGAGGCCACGGACGAATCTTAAACCGCTTCGAAAGACGTTCGCCGGCAGGGAGTGGCGGGGTACAACCTTTCTCCTTTGTCTTCCAGAAAAGAGACGCTCCGCCATTATAGCCTGCCCGCAGTACGTCCACTTCCGCCCTTCCTCCGCCATCTTTCCTGACGTCAGCAGTCCCATCCTCCCTCACAGTTCCTTCCCAGCATTCCTCCACTTCCGGCTCCTACTCTATAAAACGGCGGCCGACGCCTCTGAAGGGCGTCGCGCATATGAACTGTTTTGTTTATATTTTGAACGGTTTTCTTTTTGAAATATTGTGGATTGTCTGCAATATACGGGGCCGGAAAACCCCAAACCTTTATGTTGTCTATTGCTTCATCTTTTACAATACACACACACACATATATATATATATATATATATATATATATATATATATATATATATATACCCCTAATATATACAGGTATATGTGTCTATATATATATATGTGTATATATATATATATATAATGTGTATTGTCAGGGATGCCAGGGGCCATGACCCGGCCGGGACGACGGGAAGGATCGGATGTGGGTCTGCACCCACCCGGGATCACGTGGGGGTTGCCTTCCGGGTTGCTTTGGGGGCCACAGGTACAGGGCATGGAAGCCCTACCCTGTAGGGGCCCATGGTCACCGCCAGGAGGCGCCCCAATGCCTTAGGGACCTGTTACCCCAGCACTTCCGCCACACCAGGAAGTGCTGGGGGGGAAGATTTATGACGGCGCCCGGAGAGCAACCGGGAGGACAGCCGGCACTTCCGCCACACTGGGGCGTGGCCAGAGGAGGAATGCCGGGAACACCTGGTGCTCATCCGGGAACCATATAAAAAGGGCCGTCTTTATTCATTCGAGGCTAGAGTCGGGTGGAAGAAGGACGAGGCAGAAGAGAGTGGAGGCGGCCCGAAGAAAGGCATTTGTGGCCAGGACTGAGTGTTTTTGGGTAATTGTGCATGTGACTGAGGTCTGAGTGACCATTGGCTGGGGTCTTAGTGACCATTAGTGTAAATAATATATTGTAAATAAACGTGTGGTGTTTTAAACAACATGTCCGCCTGTCTGTGTCCGGGTCAACTTCCACAGTATATATATATGTATAATGTATATATATATATGTATATATATGTGTATATACAGTATATATGTAGATATGTATATATATGTGTATATACAGTATATATGTAGATATGTATATATATATGTATATATGTGTGTGTGTGTGTGTATATATATATATATATATATATATATATATATACAGTACAGGCCAAAAGTTTGGACACACCTCCTCATTCAATGTGTTTTCTTTATTTTCATGGCCATTTACATTGGTAGATTCTCACTGAAGGCATCAAAACTATGAATGAACACATGTGGAGTTATGTACTTAACAAAAAAAGGTGAAATAACTGAAAACATGTTTTATATTCTAGTTTCTTCAAAATAGCCACCCTTTGCTCTGATTACTGCTTTGCACACTCTTGGCATTCTCTCGATGAGCTTCAACAGGTAGTCACCTGCAATGGTTTTCACTTCACAGGTGTGCCTTATCAGGGTTATTTAGTGGAATTTCTTGCTTTATCAATGGGGTTGGGACCAGCAGTTGTGTTGTGCAGAAGTCAGGTTAGTTGGACGATCATTTATTTTTCAACAGGACAATGACCCCAAACACATCTCCAATCAATCAATCAATCAATCAATCAATCAATCAATCAATCAATCAATCAATCAATCAACATTTATTTATATAGCACATTTTCATACAAAAAAATGTAGCTCAAAGTGCTTTACAAAATGAATAGAAAAATAGAAGACACAATAAAAAATAAACATAAGTCAACATTAATTAACATAGAATAAGTAAGGCCCGATGGCCAGAAAAAATAAAATCTGTAGGGGTTCCAGACCAAGAGACCGCCCAGTCCCCTCTGGGCATTCTACTTAACATAAATCAAACAGTCCTCTTTGTATTTAGGGTTTTCATGGAAGGACCTGATGATGATGGTCGCGTAGACTTCTGGCTTTCAGTTCATCAATGTTGGTGCATCATGATGCTTTGAGTAGGTGGTGGTGGCGCAGGCCGCCACCATAAAGAAACCGGAAAAAGAAACAGAAGAGAGAGTAGGGGTCAGTACAGATTTTGGAGCCACTGTGAATAGTTATTATGATGAATTGAACATACAGAGTATCAGTATTTAAGTTAAAGTGAAGTTATAAAAAGGCCATGTTAAAGTAATGTGTTTTCAGCAGTGTTTTAAAGTGCTCTACTGTATTTGCCTGGCGAATTCCTATAGGCAGGCTATTCCAGATTTTAGGTGCATAACAGCAGAAGGCCGCCTCACCACTTCTTTTAAGTTTAGCTTTTGGAATTCTAAGGAGACACTCATTTGAAGATCTAAGGTTACGATTTGGAATATAACGTGTCAGGCATTCCGATATATAAGATGGAGCGAGATTATTTAAGGCTTTAAAAACCATAAGCAGTATTTTAAAGTCAATCCTGAATGACACTGGCAACCAGTGTAGTGACATCAAAACTGGAGAAATGTGTTCGGATTTTCTTTTCCTAGTTAGGATTCTAGCAGCTGCATTCTGCACTCGTTGCAAGTGATTTATGTCTTTTTTGGGTAGTCCTGAGAGGAGCGCGTTACAGTAATCTAGTCTACTGAAAACAAAAGTTTGAATTAATTTCTCAGCATCTTTCAATGATATAAGAGGTCTCACTTTTGCTATGTTTCTTAAGTGAAAAAATGCTGTCCTAGTCTGATGAATATGCGATTTAAGATTCAGATTACAGTCAACAGTTACCCCTAAGTTTTTTACTTCCGTCTTAACTTTTAAACCTCCAGGCTGTGTAAGGGCTATTTGACCAAGAAGGAGAGTGATGGAGTGCTGTAAATGGTCATGAAAATAAAGAAAACACATTGAATGAGGAGGTGTGTCCAAACTTTTGGCCTGTACTGTATATATATATATATATATATATATATATATACAGTATATATATATATATGTTTATGTGTATATATATATATGTATATGTGAATATATATATGAATATATTTGTATATATGTATATATATATATATGCCAGCAACACTCATGACAATGACAACACAATTACATTGACAATCATGTTACGTTGTTTTTTAAAATGTTTTCTTTTCTTTTTCATTGCTTCTTTAACACACTACTTCTCTGCTGCGAAGCGTGGGTATTCTGCTGTATATTCTATTCTATTCTATACTGTATATATATATATATATATATATATATACTCTCTTTGGGGTGCGAGCAACTGTTGCTGGGGGTGCCAGAATCCATCAAGGAAGAAAAATGAAAAACATTATTTGTATAAAATCTTAATTTATTTATCCATTCCTAAATAATTAAATGGGCAGGCTATTTTGTATCAGTGCAATATGCTGCTTGTTAAAACGGATGACTCCCACTCTTACATGCAAGTCTGCGTGGATATTATGAACTATTATATCTGTTCAAGTTCTATTTAAATTTTAAATAGAAGGAATTTTTATTTAGTCGACAGAAATATCTTTGGTACGAATTTTTCTTCACTATAGAAATGTAAAGAGTAAATTCGCCTTACATTCTAACCAAACATGTTTGTGTCGACTAAATAGAACTTGAAAAGATATATTTTTTCGAATGTGATCGCGCAATTCATATCGAGTTGACGTGCACTACATCGAGACCGCGTGCTATTGTGGTTTCGCCTGTGTGCCTCAATAAGTCACCCACCACTTGCTCTTACTTTTTACCGTTCATCTAATGATTACACTGAGTATGGCTTTACCAAAACAATCATTGATGGCGAATAAAGTATCCATTATTCATAAAGCTTCAATTGGTGATCTGTCTTTCTGCGTTAGCCGCATATTTTTTCATACGTCTCAAACCAAGGGGATGCGAGGGTAAAATGAATCGGGAAGCGCTGATATATATGTATGTGTGTGTATATATATGTATGTATATATATATACTGAAATAATTTTACTGTGAAACACCTCTCAGGAATCGAACCTCGGCGCTAGAGGCGGAGCCTCTTCCATTGCGCCACGGTGTGTGGTTTGTCTCTTTGAGAGTATGTAGATCGGGATATATCCATCCATCCATCCTCTTCCGCTTATCCGAGGTCGGGTCACGGGGGCAGCAGCTTAAGCAGAGAGGCCCAGACTTCCCTCTCCCCGGCCACTTCTTCCAGCTCTTCCGGGAGAATCCCAAGGCGTTCCCAGGCCAGCCGGGAGACATAGTCCCTCCAGCGTGCCTTGGGTCTTCCCCGGGGCCTCCTCCCGGTTGGGCGTGCCCGAACACCTCACCAGGGAGGCGCCCAGGAGGCATCCTGATCAGATGCCCGAGCCACCTCATCTGACTCCTCTCGATGCGGAGGAGCAGTGGCTCTACTCTGAGCCCCTCCCGGATGACTGAGCTTCTCACCCTATCTTTAAGGGAAAGCCCAGACACCCTGCGGAGGAAACTCATTTCAGCCGCTTGTATTCGCGATCTCGTTCTTTCGGTCACTACCCATAGCTCATGACCATAGGTGAGGGTAGGAGCGTAGATCGACTGGTAAATTGAGAGCTTTGCCTTACGGCTCAGCTCCTTTTCACCACGACAGACCGATGCAGAGCCCGCATCACTGCGGACGCTGCACCGATCCGCCTGTCGATCTCACGCTCCATTCTTCCCTCACTCGTGAACAAGACCCCGAGATACTTGAACTCCTCCACTTGGGGCAGGATCTCTCCCCCAACCCTGAGAGGGCACTCCACCCTTTTCCGGCCGAGGACCATGCTCTCGGATTTGGAGGTGCTGATTCTCATCCCAGCCGCTTCACACTCAGCTGCGAACCGATCCAGAGAGAGCTGAAGATCACGGCCTGATGAAGCAAACAGGACAACATCATCTGCAAAAGCAGTGACCCAATCCTGAGTCCACCAAACCGACCCCTTCAACACCCTGGCTGCGCCTAGAAATTCTGTCCATAAAAGTTATGAACAGAATCGGTGACAAAGGGCAGCCCTGGCGGAGTCCAACTCTCACTGGAAACGGGCTCGACTTACTGCGGCAATGCGGACCAAGCTCTGACACCGGTTGTACAGAGACCGAACAGCTCTTATCAGGGGGTCCGGTACCCCATACTCCCGGAGCACCCCCCACAGGATTCCCGAGGGACACGGTCGAATGCCTTTCCAAGTCCACAAAACACATGTAGACCGTCGGGCAAACTCCCATGCACCCTCCAGGACTCTGCTAAGGGTGAAGAGCTGGTCCACTGTTCGCGACCAGGACTAAAACCACACTGTTCCTCCTGAATCCGAGGTTGACTATCCGACGGACCCTCCTCTCCAGAACCCCGAATAGACTTTTCCAGGGAGGCTGAGGAGTGTGATCCCTCTATAGTTGGAACACACCCTCCGGTCCCCTTTTAAAGAGGGGACCACCACCCCGGTCTGCCAATCCAGAGGCACTGTTCCCGATGTCCATGCGATGTTGCAGAGACGTGTCAACCAAGACAGTCCTACAACATCCAGAGCCTTAAGGAACTCCGGCGATCTCATCCACCCCGGGCCCTGCCACCAAGGAGTTTTTGACCACCTCGGTGACTTCAGTCCCAGAGATGGGAGAGCCCACCTCAGAGTCCCCAGGCTCTGCTTCCTCATTGGAAGGCATGTTAGTGGGATTGAGGAGGTCTTGAAGTACTCCTCCCACCGACCCATAGCGCCCAGTCGAGGTCAGCAGCGCACCATCCCCACCATATACGGTGTTGACACTGCACTGCTTCCCCCTCCTGAGACGCCGGACGGTGGACCAGAATCTCCTCGAAGCCGTCCAAAGTCGTTCTCCATGGCCTCTCCAAACTCCTCCCATGCCCGAAGTTTTGCCTCAGCAACAACCGAAGCCGCTTCGCTTGGCCTGCCGGTACCTATCAGCTGCCTCCAGAGACCCACAGGACAAAAAAGTCCTATAGGACTCCTTCTTCAGCTTGACGGCATCCCTCACCGCCGGTGTCCACCAACGGGTTGGGGTTTTGCCGCCACGACAGGCACCGACCACCTTGCGGCCACAGCTCCGTTCAGCCGCCTCAACAATAGAGGCACGGAACATGGCCCATTCGACTCAATGTCCCCACCTCCCTCGGGACGTGGTTGAAGTTCTGCCGGAGGTGGGAGTTGAAGCTACTTCTGACAGGGGACTCTGCCAGCCGCTCCCAGCAGACCCTCACAACACGTTTGGGCCTACCAGGTCTGACCGCATCTTCCCCACCATCGAAGCCAACTCACCACCAGGTGGTGATCAGTTGACAGCTCCGCCCCTCTCTTCACCCGAAAGTGTCCAAGACATATGGCGCAAGTCCACGACACGACCACAAAGTCGATCATCGACCTGAGGCCTAGGGTGTCCTGGTGCCAAGTGCACATATGAACACCCTTATGCTTGAACATGGTGTTCGTTATGGACAATCCATGACGAGCACAGAAGTCCAATAACAAAACACCGCCGGGTTCAGATCGGGGCCATTCCTCCCAATCACACCCTTCCAGGTCTCACTGTCATTGCCCACGTGAGCATTGAAGTCTCCCAGCAAAACGAGGGAATCCCCAGAAGGTATGCCCTCTAGCAACCCTCCAGAGACTCCAAAAGGGTGGATACTCCAAACTGCTGTTCGCGATATGCACAAACAACAGTCAGGACCCTTCCCCACCCGGCGGAGGGAGGCCACCCTCTGTCCACCGGGTAAACCCCAATGCACAGGCTCCAAGTGGGGGCAATAAGTATGCCCACACCTGCTCGGCGCTCTCACGGGGCAACTCCAGAGTGGTAGAGAGTCCAGCCCCTCTCAAGGAGATTGGTTCCAGAGTCCAAGCTGTGCGTCGAGGTGAGTCCGACTATATCTAGCCGAACCTCTCGACCTCGCGCACTAGCTCAGGCTCCTTCCCTTCAGAGAGGTGACATTCCACGCCCCAAGAGCCAGTTTCTGTAGCCGAGGATCAGACCGCCAAGGTCCCGCCTCGCCACCACCCAACTCACACTGCACCCAACCTCCTTGGCCCCTCCCATAGGTGGTGAGCCAATAGGGAGGAGGACCCACGTTACCTCTTCGGGCTGTGCCCGGCCGAGCCCCATGGGTGCAGGCCCGGCCACCAGGCGCTCGCCATCGAGCCCCACCTCCAGGCCTGGCTCCAGAGGGGGCCCGTGACCAGCGTCCGGCAAGGGAAAACGTTGTCCAAGTTTTTGCTCTTCATTGGAGGTTTGTTGAACCGCTCTTTGTCTCATCCCTCACCTAGGACCAGTTTGCCTTGGGTGGCCCTACCAGGGGCATAAAGCCCCGGACAACATAGCTCCTAGGATCATTGGGACACGCAAACCCCTCCACCACGATAAGGTGACGGTTCAAGGAGGAGGGATATATATATATATATACCCGCGCTTCGCAGTGGAGAAGTAGTGTGTTAAAGAAGTTATGAAAAAGAAAAGGGAACATTTTAAAAATAACGTAACATGATTGTCAATATACAGTAATTGTTTTGTGAGTGTTATGAGTGTTGCTGTCATCAAGGATTTGATTATCATTATTTCTTTCAATCAGGTTCGTATTTGTAGGATGTGTTGTGTTCAAGTTACATTCCGTGTTTGTCAATCGTTGTAAAGATAACAGGTTTCATTCATCGATTCGTTTCTTACTGCATCAATAAACAGCTCATCATCCTGTTTATCTGAGACGTGACACACTGCATGCACGGGTTTTTTTTTACACTGTCTTCCTTTAGCGGGACATTGACTTTTTCCACCGTGTGCTTTGTTTCCGCAGTAGCTGCACTTATGAATATGTTTGTATGTGTCACACGCTTCATATTTTTTTGCTGCCTTCTCAATTGTGTAATTCGGTTTTTGTTCAGCACTCTTTGGAGCTGTTGCTTTTTGTCTGTGCACGCGCCAGTTCACGTGAGCCGCTTCGGTGTACATGCATCGAAGGTTCCCAGCTGTGCTGGTGCCATCTCGTGCGATGTCCACGGCTGTATTTAATGTTAGCTAAGACCCGGCACTTAAAAGTTTCTCTCGCAGTTTCGCTGAATTTGTGCCAAATACCACCCTGACCATCTCATCTTCGTCTGCATAAGCACAGTCCTTCACTCATGAATATTTAGCGGCAGTGTTTCTATTGGATTGCCTCTGACGGACGGCCTTATATAGGCAGGCACTAGATTATATGGGAGGCATAACTCCGCCTCCCACAGCTATCGAGCAGAAGTCTATTACAGTATAAGGACGAAAAAATAGGTTCCAGTTATGACCATTACTCGTAGAATTTCGAAATGAAACCTGCCCAACTTTTGCAAGTAAGCTGTAAGGAATGAGCCTGCCAAATTTCAGCCTTCTACCTACACAGGAAGTTGGAGAATTAGTGATGAGTGAGTCAGTGAGTGAGTGAGTAAGTCAGTGAGGGCTTTGCCTTTTATTAGTATAGATATATATTGGCGTGGCAACCCTGTGCAGGTGCACAGTTTGCACGTGCCTATGGCTGCCCCTGCTGCCCCCTGATGCAGCCTAGCAGTTCAGTTGTGACGTTGCGGCTCATTAACTTTGGTCAAGGCTCATGGCTATACTAGCAGATGACATTTCTGGTACCGTAATGCCATGGGATGACACGCTTTTGTCAGAAGGCAGAAGTAAGAAAAGTCAATAAGTAATGCCAAAGATGCAGAATGATTCAATCACAAATGATTGTAATCATTTTGTACAAGTTCAGTGCTAATTAGGATCTGTCATGCGGGCCGCACAGATTTCTGTTGCGGGCCGCGTGTTTGACATGCCTGACCTAAAACATCATCAGATTTTCACCCAAGTCCTAAAAGTAGATAAAGAGAAAGCAGTTAAACAAATGAGACAAAAATATTATACTTGGTCATTTA